>NC_052358.1:9812207-10112207 GCF_009727055.1 Benincasa hispida
TATATTAGGGCACAAAATATTATTAATTTAAATATAATATAAATAGTAGACATGTTAATTTATATTTCTTTGATCAGTGAATACAGTATAATGGAATTCGACCGCACAACTGTACACGTAAAGTAATGTTAGCCATGTTTTTTATACCATCTTGATAACATCGTAACCATGGCTTTTATGATTTCCATTTATAGTTGCCTGAAATACATTATATATTACTTTGCAAAGGCATTGTTCTTGATTTTACGATGTTGAATCATTTATGTTTTTAAGATTATCATTGCTATGCTAAGACTGGAATTGTCGAGTAGAAACGAAATGTTAGTGCATCCCTTTTTGGGTCAACATTTGAGAGTTGTTAGCCCCTTTCAATTTAATCCAGAATTACAATGTGATTAGTGCAGCAACAACTTTATTTTATTTTATTTTTTTCTTTTGAAAGTAGCAACAATTGTTTTGGAACTACCACTATTGTTACCTAGCAATCCTCAGGCAAGAACGGGATGGTGGGATTCAAATGTTTTGGAAGGAAAAGATGATCTTAAAGAGAAATTTTTATCCTTAGTGAGCTAGCAAGTGGACCTATAGATTAGAAGTAAAAGAACGGTTTGTAATTATACAAGCTAAGCACGCTTAACTTTGGAGTTCCTATGATTGAGCCACCGAAAAGGAAGGTGCACCTTGTTAGTATAGGTAGTAACTTTCTTTTAAGCCTTTCTTAACCATACTTTCATGTCCTCAGGATCCCTCTCATTTGGATGTGATATCGGTTCATTCATGTACCCCTCATGACTCAGATCTTTATATTGATGATGTTTAACATCCAACAAACCAATTCATCCTGTACCGAAACCTGAACAGTTACATAATAGTCATTTAATAAATTTAATTTCCATCCAACATATTTTATACCATGACATTTACAAACACATTTCATAACTTTCCATCTCCTATTATATATAAACATCAACAAAGTTTAAGTACTACAAGAACACCTTTTAAACTGTACAACCACAACTATTTTATCCCACACTCTCAAACTCAAATACATGTGGTTCATGATATACAACCTATTTACGATATGACTTTAATATATAGACCTAAGCCGTAGCAGGAGTCCCTTGTTGCGTGGCAGTAGATAGCTCAGCTTGGATTCAGAACTTTATCGTTACCTAGGGGAGGGGGGAACATAAAACACTGAAGACATGAGCTAACGCTTTGTGAGTTATTTAATATAAACATAAATTTTCTCTTTTTAAATCATTAGTAAAGTAGGTCAAATCATTCAGTAAATCAATGAAAAATTATAAAAGATTCAGTAACATCTCAAACACGTGCTAGTAAAACAGTAACATAATCAAATATCATAGAAAGCGCATTATAAAGTATCAGACGTTATCAGAAAACCACACCAACTCTGTACCCAAATACTCATTTACAGTGGGGTTACTCTGGACAAAGAATGCCTAACGCGGTGTAAACCAAATCACAAGGTCATACGTGCACGCAAAGGTGCCTCCAAGGCTAAACATAGATCCTCATCACAGGCCTAGATTACTTTGGACTCCCTGGTATACTCTGGCCACATCCGACCCTAGTAGCCCCCAGATAGACTGGGTGACGCTACAGGCACAAATTCCTCTAGATTTTCCATATATTCTAGCCACATTTGACCCCGGTAGCCCCCTGATCGCCTAAGCAGTGCTACTGAAATATATTCAAGTAACACAGGAAAATATCCATTTCTCGAGTACAAGAATCAGTAGTTTGAAACCACCTTCACAACCATTCAATATTCTTAATGTTGGGATTGGTATCCTAATTATCCCGGAGTCTCATAGTTTGTAAACTAAACTTTGTACACATTGTTATGAATATTTTATTTGTATTTACTCATATCCAATAAACAAAGATCTGTGGTTATTGTATGTAAACTTAAGCATGTATATGAGATATACAAGTGGATCATGCCTTAAGTAATAATATAAAAGGTCTTTAGTATAAGGATAAAGGAGGGATACCTTATCCTGGTGACACGACGGATATGGCTCGCTTTGTAGAGATTTACAAGTGTTGTGAACTACTATAGATGGTCTGATCCTAGTCATTCATGTGGAGACATGCAAGCAGAGGTGCCCTATACAAATAGTTTGTATAAGATCGGACCAGGAGATGATTAGTCTCTTTATATAACACCGTTGATAATTGAGACTTACATCTCACTATAACGACCATAGGTGACATGACCTTAATCCTAAGTGTTTTGGAAACTCTTGCCTTTGAGGGCGGTCTTTTGATTAGTATGGGTGAGATGGCCAGATTGCCAACTTAACAAGCCTACTTTTCTGGGAATTTGTCTGATTAGAGAGCTGGGAACTCAGTTACACAAGACAGAATTCACTCCTTCTCCAAAGCAGGGGTAAGTAGATAGATTGTTCCCTTAAGGGCTGATTCTGGATCTTGAACATAGTGGCCACATCCTCTCTTTGGAAGAAAGTACCCAGTCATAGTAGGACTATGACTTATTGTTCATTAGAGGAATTAGTGGTACTTAAGAAGTTAGATGTAACTATAGGGGCAAAACGGTAAATTGGCCCAGCTGTACTTACGAATGATCTATGAAGGGTTATCGCACTGTTGATTGGTTGATATGGACACAGAAATATATCTGTAGTGAGGAGAGTGCAATTGTCGATCTTTAGTGGAGTGCCCGACAGTTAACGGATGGTGGATCCCATGACTAAAGAGTTTAGTCAGTTATTCACGTACCGTTGGAGCTTCAAGTTACAGGTTCATAAGATCCCCTTGGTAGCTTAATGGATTCAAGTTGAGAATCCGTTCTTGGGGTTAGTTTGAAGTGTTCAAATTAACAAGAGGAAATTTAATTATATATGATATAATCGGTGTGATGTATGAGATACATCAAGTAGAGGAATTAATGTAAATATGATTTATATTAAGTACCATAAAATAGAAAAATAACTATGGTTTGTATGTTTCATGAGATGAAATATTAAAACTATAGGTTATAAATATAATATGGTAAGTTTATTATCATACTTATTTATAGTATATTAATTATATGATAATTAATTTCTTTTTCTCTAATAACCGATTGAGTGGGAGGTTATTAGTGGTTTTATGGTAACTATGAGATAAAAGGAAGAATGTTTTCCTAAAATTAGAAGTTACTTCATTTTGGAAAGTAACTCACGGACTATGAAGCACTGATACTTCATGTGAGGCAAAGAATCCGTATCAGACACGTATCGGATATCGATACTTTCAGATACTTCTCAGATACGTATTTGATACGCGATTTGACGTATCTATTTCTACGCATACTTTCTTTTAAAGAAAAAAGACAAGCAACTATCTAATCTTTCCCAATCTAAAACTAGGCAACCTATTTAAAAAGCTCACTACTCGAGTCCAAAACTAAAAGGAAAAAAAAAAAAACAACGGACCAAACCCTAGACTAGAATCATCTAATCTTCATTTCCACATTTGAGTCCCCACAAAGTCCACCAAAATATAAACCATTTGGATATCTTCAACAATTCAATGAAGAAATTCTTCGTTTATCTTCATACTTCTCCCTCTAATCTTCTTTTTCTTTACAATATGAGTCACTTTTCTATTGCATTTTATTAACTATTTTACTTTAACATCTTAGATGTTGCTTTTTTTGTATTGTATTTCAGTGTTTGTATTCTATTTTGTGCTATTGTTATTAATTTGTATGCTAAGTTTATCTATATCCTAGACTTTTTTAAAGAAAAAGAAAATGTATCTTCAATATATCAGTATCGTCGTTTTTTAGAAATATATATATTAAAAAAATATAAAAAAAAATTACACACCCTTAAACGTATCTGTATCTTAATTTTTTAGAAATTTACGAATCGTCGTATCCGATCGTATCCGTATCATGGAGCCGTACTATGTTTGTGCTTCATAGCTCACGGATAAGCTATCAAGCGAAAGTTTCACTAAGCGATAGCTGGCAGAGACTAAACGATCGTGCACCTTTGACTATACGACAGTTCATCAACTGATCATAGCTAAATGATCGCATGGCTAAGTCTATACGATAGGCTGCCATTTACTACATGATCGGGCACATCGTCTATACGATAGACTGTATTATCTCTCACTTGCTCGATCGTCTAAACGATCGTTGTCCTCTAGTCTCTTCCTTAAGCTAAGATCATATAAAGCTCACAACTCCTGGATTCTCACACCGAGAATACCAAGGTAACCATTGTGGTGGTGTCCTCACTCACTTCGTGAATCGAGTGTGACTCGATTGGTTTTGGGGAGCTGTTGGCAGTTCATTATGTTCGTGTTGTTGATCGTGTTGTTCTGGTCATGGTATTCGTGTATTGCTGTCTTGGACACTTGCAGACTGATCGAGGAGTTCGTGAAGAATGTTTCTTCAAAGGTATGCATACTCTATCATTTGATACTCTTGTTAGCATGCTGTAATTCTGTGTTGTGTATGACCTATTAGTTTATGTTCTTGTACTTTAATTGATTGTGTTCAACTCGAATGGAATTTGGAATGATCCTTTCGCTGCTCATAGAAATCCTCATGCTTGATTTCCTTCGATTGGTATCAGAGCCAAGTTGTTCTGATATTCCAAATTTCACTTCTGTTTTAAACTTCTTTTACAGTCGTGGTGAATTTTAAGGTTTCTGCATTGCGTTTAAGTGTTAAATGCATTTGTGGATGGATGTTGATGAATGTTTACAGGTTAATTGCCTCTGTTTAAAGTTTTCTTTACGATTACAAAGTGTTAATTTGTAAGAGTCCCTGCGTTTTTTGGCATAATTAACAAGCAATCGAGTCTGTAATTCAAAGTGTTTGAGTTTGTTGAGTCATTTGTGATGAAGTTTCGAAGCATGGAGATGCGGTTCTCATTAAGAAAGAAGACCAAAGGTTGGTTGTATCGTGTAGCCTAAGGTAAACGATCGTGTAGAAAAGTTATGTGCGATCGTATGTATTTATTAAACGATCGTTTAGCGATGGGGTAAAGAGTTTACTCTACCGCGTAGCGTTGGTTGCTCGATCGCGTGGACGTTGGAGGTAAACAATCGTATAGAGAATTTGATGCTCATCGTTTAATAAAAGATACGCGCACTAGACAATCGTGTAGTTAGCATGCTTTATCGCATAGTCACTGACTACACGATCATGTGGTATACGATACCTCGCGCTTGCTCAGTGATCGCTTAGACGATTATGCTTCACCGCATCATTGTCGTTTAGTCGATCGCTTAAGGCTTGCGTTGCACATTGTGCGCTGCATGATCGCGTGCCCCATGCTTCATCGCATAGTCAAAGGTACATGATCATTGTTAAACGATCGTTTAGCTCAAGAAACGTTGGTAAACGATTAAGTAAAACGTTTACTCTTTCGTGTAGGTGATCACAAGGATTTGGTACACGACCAAGGAGACGCGTTTCTTCACCTGGACGGTTCAAGACCCAATTCGCCTATTTGAACCAGTGACTCATTACTATTTGTAATAGTTAGCTTGGTTTTTTTTTAGGATTTAAGGCTAATTATCCCAGTTCATCAATTTTTATTTATTATACATGAGATGTATGTTAGTTTATATGCCATAGTGTATGACATATAGAGTTGAAACCCACATTAGATTGTGCAATTATTCATGCATCATATGTTATAAGTGTTATAATATAGTTTTTGGCATGATGAAATTAAAAGAGAGCATGCGCATGAATCATGAAATATAAGAGTTATATTTATGCATGCAGTAAGCATATTCATGCATCATCCTTATATTACAAGAGTTATAGTATAAAGGTGTATGGAAGCATGTGTGCTTGGTTCATTGCTTGGTTGTATAAGTGTGATACAAAAAGTAGCAATGAATGAACAATGCATGGAGCATGACACTTAGGCTTATTTGTAAAAGTTATGAATGTCTTGTATGAGTAGCTTTGCATTGTGATGGTTTTTGTTGTTTCTTGTTATAAACGTTATAATGGAAATTAGAACTAAAATCGATAAGAAAGAGTTGCATGCGAACTTAGGCAAACTCATGTTTTAAAAGGATTTTAAAATTGAATTGAGATAAACATAAGTTCAAGGTTCTAATGAGATTAGATACCTAAGTTTAATCTTTTAAATTGTTTTAATAGGATTAAATTGATTGGCATAAAAGATTAAATTTGTATTAAATCTATCTATAAGGAACCTTTTGTCTAAGGCGGGTTCTGTCTAGGCTGGAGTACTTAAGATGACGGAAACATAACACCCCTACCTGGGAACCTACTTGAAAAGGTGAATTAGATAGATTTTCTACAAGCATGTGATAGTTGATCAAAGACTTCGTTAAAGAGTTTAATGAATGATGATCAAAAGTTGTTCAACTTTCCAAGGTAAGAGTTACTCTTGGGTAGACCTAAAAAGTCACTTAGTTAAAATTCTTAGCCGTGTTTTTTCTAAGTAAACTAAACCCTAGGTTATAAAATATTCAGTGGGATGAAGAGATATATATGATATGTTAATGATTCCACGAACGTTTCTCCTTGAATGTTCACGCTGTGAGATTCATGCTTGGCCTCGTGGTGCCCTGGGAGCATCCCCCTTCAGATGGTGTTTGCATAAGTCAATATCAAGGTAGACGGAAAGAGTATTTATAATAAGTGGATGAAAGGTGTGTGTCAACACATCCTTTGATCTTCTTCATTGGTTCGCACCGTAAGATCTTCTTGCACTCCCTCGTGCGCCCTAGGAGCGTCCCCCTTCGGATGGGTTCTGTGCAGTTGATCAATATCGAGGTAAACTCCAGAAATGGATAGGGTCACTTTAGTTTTTGCCCTAATTGGATTTTTTTCCCTTCGGAATGGTTGCTTGGGGCGAAACTTTAGGGCCTAAAATGGCGGGTCATACTTACGGGAAATTGCTAAACAAGTTAATGATTTCTTGACCAAATCAATAATGGTCAGTCGTTATAGGAGCAAAAGTTGTTTTGATATTAATAGCTGGTTGAGAATGTCTCAATTCCAAGGAGAGATAAATTGACTACCCTTTGGTGGCTTTTGTCCTAAACCTTTGAAGCGTAAATGTCACACGGGATTCATTCAGTTTTGCTAACCGTATTGGATGTTGTTTTTTCAACCAGTATTTGCTTAAAACCTAATGTAGGTTAATGTGTTTCTTTTTTTAGCAACATGAATGTTTTTTCGTTAAATACCTCTAGTTTGACCAATTCATATAGTGGAAAGAGTCTGTTAAAACATATTTCATGGTAAACGACCTCGAGTTTTTCATGGTTGAGGAGTGTCCTCAAGTCCCGACCCTTGATGTACCGCGAAGTTTTCGTTATGCATATGAGGTGAGGATGAAGGCTAATTCATTGGCCCAACTTCACATATTGGCTAGCATACCTGATGCTTTGGCTAAAAGGGTTGAGAAAATGGTTATTGCACTTGAGATCATGAACTCGTTGCAAGAATTGTTTGAACGTTAGTTCTCACTTTTTTAGCATAAAGGGATGGATGACAAAGACACCAGTAGTGTCAATTCCCAAGATAACCTTCAGTTAGAGAAAGCAAGTGTTGCTGACTCTGATGAAGTTCTTCGACAAGAAGTGTTCTCTGAAATGGAACTTGAAGCTTATTCAGGTTCTGATACTGATCTCACTACTCTCCAAAAGAGGAGGAAGTCTAAAGACAGTAAATGTGATTTATTGGTCTTGGAGACGTGTTTGGTAGAGAATGATGATTCTACCTGGATACTTGATTCAGGTGCTATTAACCACGTCAGTTCTTCCTACCAAGGATTTAGTTCCTGGAAAATATTGCCACAGGGAAAGTTGACTCTTCGAGTTGGTACTAGTGAGGTTGTTTCAGTTGTTGTTGTAGCCAGGCTGAAGTTATTTTTGGACAAGAAACGTTATCTATTACTAGATAATGTTTTTGTAGTTCCTCATATCAAGAGGAACTTAATCTCGGTTTCTTGTCTCATTGACAAGGTTATACCGTCTCCTTTTCTGAGAGTAAAGTGTTTATTTTCAAGAATGGTATAAAGATTAGTTTTGGTTCAATGGAAAATAACTTGTATGTACTAAGGCTGTTAGTCATAAAAGTCTTGCTTGATACTGAAATGTTCAGTACAGAGACAACTGCAAAAAGACCAAAGGTTTCTCCTAAGGAAAACGCCCATATTTGGCATCTAAGTTTAGGTCACATCAACCTCAATACAACTAAGCAATTGGTAAAATGTGGACTTCTAAAGAGTTCAGAAGAAAACTCCTTATCGGTATGTGAATCATGCCTTGATGGTAAGATGACCAAACGACCTTGTACTGGAAAAGCTTATAGAGCCAATGAAACCTTGGAGCTTATACATTCAGACCTCTGTGGTTCGATGAGTGTTAGAGCTCGACGTAGGTATGAATATTTCATCTCTTTCATAGGTGATGATTCTAGGTACGGGTATCTCTCCCTAATGCAACGTAAGTATGAAGCTCTTGACAAGTTCAAGGATTATAAGGCTGAAGTTGAAAACTTGTTAGGTAAGAAGATAAAAACACTACGATTTGATCGTGGTGGAGAGTATATGAACCTCAAATTCCAGAACTATATGATAGAACATAGAATAACGTCCCAACTCTCGGCCCCAGGTACACCTCAGAAAAATGGTTTATCAAAAAGGAGAAACAGAACCCTGTTGGACATGGTTCGGTCTATGATGAGTTATGCTCATCTTCCAGACTCGTTTTGGGGATTTGCAGTGAAGACTCCATGTTATATTTTGAATAACGTTCCCTCGAAAAGTGTTTCTGAAACACCTTTTGAGTTGTGGAGAGGCCGTAAAGATAGTTTATGCCACTTCAGGATTTGAAGATGTCCGGCCCACGTGCTTGTGACTAACCCAAAGAAGTTGGAACCGTGTTCGAAAGTTTGTCTCTTTGTAGGCTACCCCAGGGAAACGAGTGGTGGATACTTCTATGATCAAAGTCAGAACAAAGTGTTTGTGTCAAGAAATGTTATCTTCTTAGAAGAAAACCACATCAGAGGTCATAAACCACGAAGCAAGCTTGTTTTACATGAGATTTCTAGTGAGACTATTGAGGGTTCAACAAAAGTTGTTGAACAAACCGATAGATCAACAATAGTTATTGATGTTGGTTCATCTAGTCAACCATCTCAAGAGTTGAGACTGCCTCGACATAGTGGGAGAGTTATGAACCCACCGAAATGCTAAGGTTGATAGCTAAATTCAATCTTCGAGACCCCATAACATATGAAAGTTGTGGAGTGCATAAACATGGGTTTGACTGAAGCCTAAAACATCATATCTGATGATGGGGTCGAGGATCCATTGTCTTATAAGCAAGCGATGGAGGATGTTGACAAAGATGAGTGGATTAAAGCCATGAACCAGGAAATGAAGTTTATGTACTTCAATAATTTCTGGGAACTTGTGGATCAGCCTGATGGGGTAAACCTATAGGGTGTAAGTGGATCTACAAGCAAAAACGAGGTGTAGATGGAAAGGTGCAGACCTTTAAGGTTAAACTCATGACAAAGGATTATACCCAGGTCGAGGGAGTGGACTATGAAGAAAATTTCTCATCTGTTGTCATGTTGAAGTCTATCAGGATACTCCTGTCCATAGCCACATTTTATGATTATGAAATATGGAAAATGGACGTCAAGACTACCTTTCTTAATGGTAATCTTGAGAAGGCCATCTACATGGCTCAACCAGAGGGGTTCATAATTCCAGATCAAGAGCAAAAAGTTTGCAAGCTTAATAGGTCCATTTATGGGCTGAAACAAGTGTCTAGATCATGGAACATTAAATTTGACAGTGCGGTCAAATCGTTTATCTTTGATCAGAATGTTGATGAGCCTAGTATTTACAAGAAAATCGTCAACAGCTCAGTAGCTTTTCTGGTAATGTATGTGGATGATATCCTACTCATTGGGAATAATGTAGGTTTTCTGACTGACATTAAAAAGTGACTAGCCGCCTAATCCAAATGAAAGATTTGGGAGAGGCACAGTAAGTTCTAGGGATCCAGATCATTCGAAATCGTAAGAACAAGAGGTTAGCCTTGTCTCAGGCATCATACATTGATCAAATGTTGATCAGGTACAAGATGAAGGATTCCAAGAGGGGTTTATTACCCTTCAGGCATGGAATTGTTTTGTCTAAGGATCAGTATCCTAAGACACCTCAAGAGGTTGAGGAGATGAGACAGATTCTCTATGCTTTGGTTATTGGAAGCTTAATGTATGCAATGTTATGTACTAAACCTGATATTTGCTATGCAGTAGAGATTGTCAGTTGTTATCATTCCAATCCATGATTAGATCACTGGATGGCAGTCAAAACGATCCACAAGTATCTTCGTAGAACGAGAGACTACATGTTTATGTATGGAGATACGGATTTGATCCTTACAGGATACACAAACTCTGACTTTCAGACTGAAAGAGATTCTCGAAAATCGACATCAAGGTCAGTGTTCACTCTGAATGGAGGGGTTATAGTTTGGTAAAGCATCAAGCAAGGATGCATCACAGACTCCACTATGAAGCCAAATATGTAGTCGTTTGTGAAGCTGCTAAGGAGGCTATTTGTCTGAGGAAATTTCTTACAAATTTGGAAGTAGTTCCAAATATGTCTTTGTCGATCACTCTCTATTATGATAACAGCGGGGTTGTGGCAAATTCGAAGGAACCTCGGAGTCGTCGTAGAGGTAAGCATATAGAACGGAAATATCATTTGATCAAGGAGAATGTGCATCACGGTGATGTGATAGTCACAAAGATCGTGTCGGAGCACAACGTTGCTGATCCATTTACAAAGGCCCTCATGGCTAAAGTGTTCGAGGGTCATCTGGAGAGTCTAGGTCTACGGGACATGCGACATCTTGTCTAGGGAAAGTAGAAGATGATACTGGGGTATAAAGTATGCTCTAGTTTATTGTATATTGTACTTATTTTTCATGTATTATACATTAGTCTCCCAAGGCATTAGGACAAGTAGGAGATTGTTGGGATTGGTGTTCTAATTCTCTCGGAGTCTCATAGTTTGTAAACTAAACTTTGTACACATTGTTATGAATAAAATAAGAGTTATTTTATTTGCATTTACTCATATCCAATAAACAAAGATCCGTGGTTATTGTATGTAAATTTAAGCATGTATATGAGATATAAAAGTGTATCATGCCTTAAGTAATAAACCTAAAAGGTCTTTAGTATAAGGATAAAAGAGGGATACCTTATCCTGGTGACATTACGGATACGGCTCGCTTTGTGGATGTTTACAAGTGTTGTAAACTACTACAGATGGTTTGATCCTGATCATTCATGTGGAGACATGCGAGCAAAGGTGTCCTATATAAAGAGTTTGTATAAGACCAGACCACGAGATGATTAGTCTCTTTATATAACATTATTGATAATTGAGATTTACATCTCACTATAATGACCATAGGTGACATGACCTTAATTCTGAGTGTTTTGGGAACTCTTACCTTTGAAGACAGTTCTTTGATTAGTATAGGTGAGTGTGATCAGATTGCCAATTTAACAAGCCTACCTTTCTGGGGATTTGTCTGATTGGAGAGTTAGGAACTCAGTTACACAAAACATAATTCATTCCTTCCCCGGAGCAGGGATAAGTAGATAGATTGCTCCCTAAAAGGCTGATTACGGGTCTTAAACATAGTGGCCATATCCTCACTTTGGAAGAGAGAACCCAGTCATAGAAGAACTATGACTTATTGTTCATTAGAGGAATCAGTGGTACTTAAGGAGTTAGATGTAACTACAGAGGCAAAACGGTAAATTGGTCCAACTGTACTTACGAGCGATCTGTGAAGGGTTATGGCACTATTGATTGGTTGACATGGATAAGAAATGTATCTGTAGTGTGCAGTTGTCGGTCTTTAATGGAGTGCCCGACAGTTAATAGATGGTGGATCCCATGACTAAAGAGTTTAATCAGTTATTCACGTACCGTTGGAGCTTCAAACTACAGGTCCATAAGGTTCCCTTGGTAGCTCAATAGATTCAAGTTGAGAATCAGTTCTTGGGGTTAGTTTGAAATTTCAAATTAACAAGAGAAAATTTGAATATATATGATAAAATCGGTGTGATGTATGAGATACATCAAGTGGAGGAATTAATGTAAATATGATTTACATTAAGTACCATAAAATAGAAAGAAAAAAAAAACTATGGTTTGTATGTTTCATGAGATGAAATATTAAAACTATGGGTTATAAATATAATATGGTAAGTTGGTTATCATATTTATTTATAATATATTGTTATATGATCATTAATTTCTTTTTCTCTAATAACCGATTGAGTGGGAGGTTGTTGGTGGTTTTATGGTAACCGTGAGATAAAAGGAAAATTTTTTTCCTAAAATTAGAAGTTACTTCATTTTGGAAAGTTACTCACGGATAAGCTATCAAGTGAAAGAGTTTCACTAAGCAATAGCTGGCAGAGACTAAACAATCATGTACCTTTGACTATACGATAATTCATCAACTGATCGTAACTAAATGATCGTGTGGTTAAGTCTATACGATAAGCTGCCATTTACTATACGATCGGGCACATCGTCTATACAATAGATTGTGTTATCTCCCACTTGCTCGATCATCTACACGATCGTTGTGCTCCAGTCTCTTCCTTCAGTTTCTAGATTCACACACCGAGAATACCAAGGTAACCATTGTGGTGATGTCCTCACTCACTTCGTGAACGAGTGTGACTCAATTGGTTTCGAGGAGTTCTTGGTCGTTCGTTGTGTTCGTGTTGTTGATCATGTTGTTCCCGTTGTGGCTTTCATTTATTGTTGTCTTGGACACTTGCAGACTGATCGAGGGATTTGTGAAGAATGTTTCTTCAAAGGTATGCATACTCTAACCCTTGACACACTTGTTAGTATGCTGTAATTTCGTGTTATGCATGACCAATTAGTTTCCGTTCTTGTACTATAATTGATTGTGTACAACTCGAATGAAATTTGGAATGATCCTATCGCTGCTCATGGAAATTCTCATGCTTGATTTCCTTCAATTAAACCCACCATCAAGAGTTTTTTATATAAAACCATTCAAATCACAATTATGTAAAATCCGGTTCCAATCTACATTTTCATAAATCCAACTCATATAAAACTAACGAGAGTTACGAAGTCATGGTCTAATCAGTTTTGAAATAATAGTCAAATAAAACAGATTATGCCATCACATTTCATAAATTATAGCATATTATCATACATAAATATTTTTTACATCAAAACATTAAAAAAATAAACAATTCACGGTCACTGGCATGAGCTCCTCGGGTTATAAGCTTTTCCAACCTCAATTTGACTTTAAATAAAGTTCCAAGGTTACTAGACACTCACAAGAGGTCAAATTAACTCTAAACATCTCTTAATGATTCAATGTGACCAAGTAAACTCAATTTAATACCTTAACACTCACATTTTGCTCCTTAAGTCCATTTTTTTTCAAATTATTCAAAATGGCCCCAAAATCACTTAAAAATCCAAATTTACTCATTTTAGGGTCAAAATATAAAGAAAATTCTAATTAGGCTTAAAAAATGCTCATCAACACCCAAAATACTAAAAACCAAGCAATTGGACACCAACAATGGGTGTGGGCATTGGCTGTGGGAGTGGGCAGGCGAGGCTGGGTGTGCAAGGTGGGTGGCAAGTGTGCTAATGAGCATACCAGGTGGGTGGCACTACTATTACCCTATTCGAGAAAACCGTTATTTCACTTTAACCCAATCTTATCCCTAATTCAAGCAAAATTAGTACATACTTCCTTCATGAAATATGTTAAGAAACCTTTTAACTAACTAACCTCAAAATTTCAGCCCTTAACTCATCTTCTATAACTCAGAATCTCTCCAAAACTGCACCTTGTTCGGATTTTCCAGTTTTAAGGACAATCTTCTTTATCTTCATGATTTCTCCACTTTTCCGACTTCAAATTACTTCAGCAGCCCCAACCTAAACTCCCAACTTAAGCTTCAATTTCGTTCAAACATCATGAAAATGGCACGAGTGAATTAGAAGAACTAACCTTCCAAAAATACCCTTCATGTGCAGACATATTCTGCCTTTTCTTCATCCAATCATTTTGAAACAGCTAGTTGCTTGCTTGCTCTTTCACGTCGTTTTTCCTCATTTTTTTCTTATCCTTTTCAGCATTAAATGACTTATAAAGTTAAAATATTTTTAATTTTATGAAAATAATCCAAAAATGGATTTTCAAACCCAAATACTTCTCATCCTCACTCGCGGCTCACTTGTTTCACCTACTAAGTTTTATTTTTTCTTTCTTCCTAACACTTAGCCAATCATAACTCGTATTCATTAGCTAATTGTCCGATCATGACAAATTACTCCAACAATCAATAATGTTACTAAGTTACTAAATAAATAAAAAAATACTTACATTGTAAAGTAATTTCCAACTACTAACTTCAACATTTAACAACAAAACATGCTTATGTCATCTAATCCAAATGATTCATTTAGGTAAATTCTAAACTCACCTATTTGAGTTAATTCTAAGAATAGATTAAAGGAAAAATAACAAGGTCTTACACCAACTATAAACTAAATCCTTCTCAGGCTAGTAAGAGGGTAAGACCTTATTGTTCAAGATCCAGAATCAACCCTTAATGGAGCAATTCATCTACTTAGCATAAAGATGGGAATGAATGAATTTCATCTTGTGTATCTATGTTCCCAACAACCTACTTGGACAAATCCTTAAAATGGTAGGTTTCTTAAATCAACAATATTGGTCACTCTTACCCATACACATCAAAGGACTGCTCTCATGAACAGAAGTTCATAACTCACTCAGAATTGAGGTCAAGTTATTAATGGTCATCCTATGAAATATTAATATCTTCAGTCAACGGTGTTATAAAGAGAGATTAATCCTTTTGCATATTGGTCTTATACAAACTCTTTATATAAAATAACCTCACTTGCATGTCTCCACATGAGCCATTTAGATCACATCGTCTGTAATACTTACAACACTTGTAACATTCACAAAGTGGGTTGTATCTGTAGTGTCATCAGGATAAGACACCTAACCTTATCCATATACTACAGACCATTTAAGTTACTGTTTGAACATGATCCACCTATATGTTTACTACATATGTAACATCCTAAAATTTTCAGGTAATTTTCATTAAATTTTCTTAAAATATTTGAGCTTATTTTGATAAATTGAGGCTAAGAAATTAATTTGGAGGTAATATAATTAATTTAAATGATATTTGTAAAGATTTGAAATTTTTAATTCAATTTAAGGAAAATTGAATTAATTTATTTAGGAGAAATTTTGGTTTAAAACTTTTATTCCTTTTTAATTTTGGAATTTAGATCCAAAATTGAATTAATGAACTAAGAGAGAAAATTGCCTTATTTTATTTGGCTAAGGATTAAGGATTTTAAGAGATATGGAGATTTGAATTCTTAAAGAAATTTAAAATTGGATTTTGGAATTAATAAAAAATTATAAAATTTAACCGGGAAAAGGGAATTTGGAATTTAAGAGGGAAAATGAAATTGAATAAGAAGTAAAAAAAAAAAAAAAAGAAAAGGAAAAGGAAAAAAAAAAGGGAATTTAATCCCCCTCCCTCTCTCTTTCTCGGTACACGCAAACACCCCCAAATCTGATTTCTCTTTCCCACTCACTCCGTAAACCGAGTTAGCTTGGAAGTGACAATGGATCAAGCCACACTTTGGGTTTTAATCTGAGTTTCATTATCGATAATTTGCTTGGAGAATGATATTTGGACTTGCAATTTAAGTTAAGTGATTTTCTACTAGGACCCCTTGAGTTGGACACTCAAGTTAAGTAAAAATGTTAATTGAATGGTACCATAAAAGCATGCTAATGATTGAATGAATGATTTACCAAGCTATGTAATTTCAAGCTGCACTATAAGTATGTTGGAACGCCATGGACTATGACATTATGTTTAAGCCTCTTTGACTGTTATGTGCATGCTAGGCTAAGGGGATGACTGTTAAATGTCGGGCTATGTACATGAACCTTTAGGGTAACCATCTATGATTAATTTGTGTTCCTACGGGATATTATCTATGCCATTACCATGTTCGGTGATCCTTCGGGACCACTACTTATGCTATGTTTTATGGACCTTCGGGTCCACTATTTTATACCTACGTCATGTCATGCTATGATATGATATGTACATTTTGTCAAGTTAGATAGGATTAACAAATCACTCAAATGGTCCCAATAGAGGATCACTTAGTGAGTATTTCATACTCATCATTTCTTATATTATGTTTTTCAGGTAAGGATAGGAATAGATCAGCGAGTGACGAGAGAGACCCGTGACCGTGCCGTATTGGACAAGAAAATTGCTTTTGCTTTTTCTATGTTTTTAAGCTATTTAAATGTTTTGATTTAAAACTCGATGTTAGGTTGAAAATTTTATCCATCCGAATACTGTTTTTTTCACTGTTGTTTTTTCAGGGACCCCGAACAAAAGTTTTATTTATTTTTCTATTTTTGGTTTAATAAAATGATTTGAAGTTGTCATTCCTATTTTAATAAATTTTACCCCAATGGTTAAAGTGTTTGGATTTTAAACATGAAATTATGAAGTAATAACCCTTGTTAGAAATCTCGAAAAGTCGGATCGTTACAACATACATGTTCAAGTTATATAAAATAATATTGAATCTTAATTTACATATATACAATTCATTTTATGTCATCTAATTCAGTAGATGGTTCACCTGCAAGAAACGCCACCTGCTGACTTCAACCCTAGTCCCAAGAGAATGTCATTTCTCCCTTGAAAAAGTATATAGGAACCAAAATTGTTCGGAGAAGGAAGATTAAGAGGTGGAGCTTGCTTGAACTAGGTGCAAAAGTATGTGCTTTCAGTGATTTGTGATTACCATTTTGCCATTTTGATTCTTTTGCAATTACACCTCCAACCAAAGCATAGACACTACCTTAACACATATTTTTTAGTTGAAAACTTAAAGTTGTATATGGTTCATTAGCATGTTATGTTATTAATTTGTTTGTGTTTGTAACGTAGGTTTGGTAGAGGAAATTGGAAACTCATCTTAAATAGCTATAGTGATATATTTGATGAAAGAACAGAGGTAAGCAAGCTTTATAATGCCTTTTGTCCATTCAATGTCCATGCCTTTTTCTGAAAAATATGGGGAGAGACATGACCGACATAAATCTTAGTCTTCAACTCCTTTTGGGTCATCCTTTCATAGACAAAGAGATTCTCTACAACATTGTGCAAGCATTATTTTTCTCCTTAGAACTCAAGACACGGTAGTACAACCTATAGAACAAATCATGTACAAGTAAGATCGTAAACATTGTGCGAGCATTATTTGTTTTCCTTTTTATTGTGAATCCATTGTTTTGATACTTTATTGATTTGGGGCTTGCTTCCCCTATGAATTTCATAAATGAAATTAAAGTTGGATGACATCTTTGTTAGCTAGGTAGTTGACAGATCCAATTTTGGAGGTCGATTAGGTAGACAATCTATTTCAACAATATATCCAATTAATCTTTCAAGTTTCTTGACTGATAATCTAATCAGACCCCAATATTAATTGTTACCATCTGATCAAGCGAAGAATCTAATAACAAGTTAATAGTTTAGGACAAGTCATGAAGCACCACCATCACACTCAAAATAACTAATCCAAGTGATTTAGGGCTGAGGAAAGAAGAAATTGCAGTTGACATTTCGAGAAGCCTAAATGAAAATTAGGCCAAAGTTTAAGAATCAATGAATATTGGTCTTTTATTTGCATCAACTTCATGTAAAATTACTTTCGCTACTCTCTTTTTCTCAATTTGATTTTCTATGGTCAGAAATCTTCTCGTTCTTGTTACTCGCTCTCCTAAAAAATGCAGCTTGAGCTCTGAGAAGACTCTATTGAAGAAAAAGATGTAGACTGAAAAAAAGAAGTCCACCTCGAAGATTTTGGAAAAGTTTCTCCCAAGATTAGATTAAAAAAAAAGTTGCATATCGAAGAAGAAGAAGGAAGAAGCTAAAAATTATCGTTTTGGTAATTTCACCCAAAAAAAAAACAAAAAGAAAATAAGCCATTGACACCATTTCCTCTAGAGAGTTGTTATCCACAGAGACAGTCTCAACTCATAATCTTACATACATCATTTTCTGCAAATATTCATGTTTCAATTCCTCCATCTACAAACTTTATCTAACCCACAACAATCAACAGGAAATAGGAGGTGAATGATGAACCAGAACTACTACTAAACATGAAGACAGAACACCCACAAAAAAAGTTTCACAAAGTTCATCAAATTCAGGATTTTACACCAGAGATATTAAATTAGAGGTAGTAGTTAATTACTAACTTGTTCATCAAAATGAAACCAGTTCTGTTCATCAAAATGAAACCAGTTCAGGACTTGCAAATTGGATATAGTTCCATGGCAAATCTAATGATCAAAAATAACTTTTATTTAGCTATTATCCCAGCCTACTTACCTTGAAATTCAGGAGCAAATCGTTGGAATTGATTCGACTTCTATCGAATTTAAAGAAACTCAAAATGTCAGCAGACTAGATAGCCGACTTAGCATACAAAGTAAAATTAATTCACAGTAAGAAGAAGAAGGTCACTGCAAAAAGACTCAATTTAAATCGAGATATTGAAGAACAAGAGGAGAAAAACCCTAAAAATTTAGGTATTGCATTACTCCAATTCCTTAACAACCTTAATTCCCATGCTATTGGCAGTGCCGATAATGGACTTACAAATGGATTCTAGTGGCATGTACTGGCAATAAGGGTCAGATTGCTTGACTTTGGCGATCTCATAAATGTGCTTGACGGAGAGCGTGGAGGCGACTACATGGCCTGGGCGGCTGCTCCCAGATTCGATCCCGGCAGCTTTCTTCAGGTACCAAGTGACCGATGGTGACTTGACGGTGAACTCGAAGGTGTTGTCCTTGAAAGCCGTAATGGTGACGGCCATGGGTGTGTCAGGCTTGTACTTTTGAGTCCGGGCATTGAAATCCTTGCAGAAGGCCATCAGATTCAGTCGGTATTGACCCAGTGCCGGACCCACCGGTGGCGCAGGGCGAGCTCCACCAGCAGGGACGGTGAGCCTGATGGTGGCAGCGACGGGTCGTCTGGTTAGAATCTCTTTCAAGGTGGCCATAATGTTCGCCGGAACTTCGTTTCCTTGTGGAATCGATGCAGGAAATGGTAAAAGAGGGTTTATATTCCTTTTTATATATATAACCGATTCGGTTCAGATGAAGCAACTTCTTTGTTTTATATTTGAACCAAAGGCAGAACCAAAATCGGTCGGCCTTAAACAATTAATCTAATTTGCCATTTAAATTCTTTAAAAAATAAATCAGTTTATACCCTAAATTTTGGATTGTATTGACTAAAATCTTCGGTTATTTTCAAATATAGTAAAATAAAGTAAAATATTTACAAAAATAATAAAATGTCCCTATCTATATTATGGATAGATGATGACATTTCACTATATTCAAAAATATTTTCAACATTTTTTCATTTAAAACAATTTTCTAAAATAATTCTTAAACTATTGATCGTATAATTTAAATCCTCAACTTTTATATTATTTTACACTCTTTCGAATTTCATTTGAAACTTATATTTGTATCAATCAAACTCATAAATGATCATTAAGTGAAACAATTTAAACAATTGATCAGTTACACCTATCTCCATGCAGCCCATCATTTATCCCATAGGAGATTGTTAAGTGAAAATTTTGGACCAATCACAAATTGCTACGTCATTTACCAAATTAATAATTAAGTTGTAAATCATCAAATTTGAGACTAATTAAAGGTTGACATATGTCCCAAATTGAGGTCGAATACATGAATTGACAAGATGACACCACTTGTTCTCATCCTAACCATTGGATTGGATGAAATTAATTTGATCCAATTTGATATTATAATTTAGGCTAAGATCCAATTGAACACAAAAATAGACTTAACTTGACCCAAATTTCAAAGAAGGCACAAACCCAATTAATTGGGTCTAGGTTTATGGACCAACCAAGTCCAAACCCACAAAACTCACGTGAGAGCTTTAAAATAGAGGATTCTCTTCATTTATGGGCTCATAAATTTTAGACTCCATAGAGCCCAGCAAGAATTCTCTATAATTAGAATACTCATTGACTCATAAAAGCTGACCACATTTGAAGACTAAAGTTCTTTAAAGATATAAGCATTCTTCCAAAACTCTAACTTCAAGAATATCCACACACTCCGCTTCCATACATCAAACGTACGTATCCAACCAAGTGAGAATCAGAAGATTAAGTACTAAA
Source organism: Benincasa hispida (assembly GCF_009727055.1). Classification (NCBI taxonomy): domain Eukaryota; kingdom Viridiplantae; phylum Streptophyta; class Magnoliopsida; order Cucurbitales; family Cucurbitaceae; genus Benincasa; species Benincasa hispida. The sequence goes on from NC_052358.1 coordinate 9,832,640, forward strand.
GATCAAACCACATCTGCATCAAATCTATATCAACACAAGTTCAACTCACTATAAGAAAAATAGCTTTAAGTGATGAATAAAATATGTTGCTAAAAGCAAAAAAAATACCGCTAAAAGTATTAGCAACGTATAGAGGCACGTCGCTGTGAATGTCGCGATAGTCGCATAGTCGAAAGTTCCAGTGACATACTCATTGCATGCCACTAAAACGTGTCTTTTACTGATGCTAACGCGTTCCTAAAAGCGTACTTTTAGCAACACCACGTTTTGTTGCTATTTGTGTTATTCAGTGACATTAAAGATTCATCTCTAAAAGTTAAGTTTTAGCAACATATAAGATTGTTGCTAAATGTGGATCAATGGTAATTATAAGTATCTTTTGCAATATATGTAAGCGTCGGTAAAAGTATTTCATTAACTAAAAAAATAATATTCAATTTAATATATAAACCTGATATCATTAGTATAAAACCAAGTTATAATGTCAGCCGAAAACCAACATTATAGAGGTATTGATCGACATTGAAGAAGGTTGACTAGCAAATATTTATATGGATATAATAAAAGTAACAAGATATTTATACACACAACTTTCAACAAATACGACAAGCTATAATTAACTCTTTCGCTTCAACAAAAGTAATATAATTATTCGTCCCTCCACAAGTTATAGTCAACTTTTAAAGATTAAAAAAATTGGTAACTATAATAAGTACTTTAAAATTACTTGTTTGACCCTAAATAATGGTCTTTTTTTAGCTTAAAGACTTCAAGAAATCTCATCGTCAGTTTCACCACACCTAGCTATTTTCTAATGAAGTCGTTGGCTTCACCACACTTAATATAGTATTCGAATAAGTCTGAAATAAATCCAAAGCTTCAAACAAAAGCTTCAAATGTTAGGAACAATTATAAAACAATTAAAATTAGTCACAACTCCAATAAAAACCTCTCTTCCAACATAGTTCAGAGAACTTAGTCCAATAATCTTCATTAAACTATAATAATGTTCAAAGGAGATGTTCATACCAAATTCAATAGAAACCATAAACAATTAAATAGAAAACTACCTATCAAGCCAAGGAAGTAAACCTAATTGAAAGAAAAACTTATAACAACCATTTTCACTTAATAAAATATATAAACATAAACCAAAAAACTTATAAACACAAAATTCATAAGTAGAATGGTTCTTGAATAAGTCATATGAGATGACCATCCAGTGATCCATAAAATTATTTTTTTATTATCTACTTTTTATCGATGGTTTTAAAAACAATGTCAAATTTTGAGGGGAAAAACGTAACTTTTGAAAACTTGTTTTTGTTTTTAGAATTTGGCTAAAAATTCGATCATTGTACTTAAGAAATATGCAAATCATTGTAAGAAACGAAGCAGAAATGAGCTTAATTTTCAAAAACAAAAAACAAAAAATGAAATGGTTATTAAATGCGACCTTATTGTTTAGTTCAATTTATGTACAACAAACTGCAAAGTAGCCTCCATGGTTCAATTTTTATTTTGGAAGAAAATCAAAACGATCTGTAAAAACTTCTAATTTTGAAAATATGTTTCTCCACAATATAGTACATATTGATAATTTCTTGTTGACATCATTTTTAGTATATAAACTCTATACATGATTCCAACGGAAATTGAAGCTACATTTTATGAGTGGTAGCACAACATATTACAACATAAACTTAAGCTACATTTGATGTGTAATCCACGAAATATATTATATTTCTTCAGAAGCCTCATGCGAATACTGATCTTCCAAGAAGAACATCAAGCCCAAAGGTCGATCATCTAAGAAGATCAACAAGCTCAAATGTCGATTATCCAAGAATATCATCAAGTCCAAAGGCCAATCACCAAAAAGATCAACAAGTCTAAAGGTCGATCATCCAAGACGATCATCAAGCCCAAAGGCCGATCGTCCAAGAAGGTCAACAAGCCTAAAGGTTGATCATCCAAGAAGATCAACCAGTTTAAAGATTAAATTTTATCTTGAAAACATCAAAGGATTATGTATTAGAGATTTAGATTAGGTATTAGAGATTTTACTTGCTATACTGAAATTAATACAAATGCAAAAGTTAAAATTTCACGAAGCAAGTTTCTTTGTAAACCTCTTGCAAACAAATTGGCACGTCCAGTAGGACATTTCTACCTCTCATCTCTCTCGTTATCCAAATCAACAAATGGTACCAAAGAAAGTTGCATCCAAAGCAACTACTACAAGCAGCTCCTATACGAGACTTGTCACCCAGAGTCACTCGAAGAGGATCTTGCATGAGCGAGAACAAGGCTCTGTCATTGTGGAGAAAATCTAGGAACAGTTGATAGAATTTCCTAAAGGGTGGGAACATCGTCAGAGAAAATCCCTTCTTCGACAACCCTACTCCTTCTTCCGATCAATCAGAGAAAGAATCACACTTTAATGTAGTGTCTGTCATGATGGCTGACGTAACAGATGAGTCAGCCATGGCAGAGATGGAGAGAAAGATAAATCTTTTAATGAAAGTCATTGAGGAGCGAGATCATGAAATCATTGCCTTAAGAGTTCAAATACAGGCTTGAGAAACTGCTAAGATGAGTCAAACTCCAACAACCAAAACCAATGATAAAGGAAAGATTGTTTTACATGAAATTCAGTTGCAACAATCTACCTCTGATGCTTCCCTATTAGTTTAGTAACTGCATGATATGATTACAAACTTCATAAGGGCTCAGTACGAAGGTGAAGGAAACTGGTGAAGGTACTTGTGTGGAAACGTGGAATCGGTTCCAATTTTATTTTGTTTTGTTTTTTTACAAAATCACAATATTTTACCGAATAGAACAAAATTATGCATTATAAGATTTAAATTACAACATACTAAAAACACAATAATTAAGGAAGAAGAATGCTTACCTTTGAAGCCACTCTTCTCCGCGAATTCCCTTGATTCGGAATCAAGAACCCTTCATTTTGGATCTCGATCTCCAAAAATTTCCAGCAAAACAAATGGCCACAACCAAGCGGTCAACCTCTATATTCTCTTGGGAATGAGAATCCAAGAGTTATAGGCTCTGCAACTTTGGAAGAGGGAAAGAGTTTTTAGAGGGGGAGAAAAAGAAAAATTTTTCTTTTCTGTGTGATCTTTGGAGAAAAAAATAGAGAGAAAATCTCTGCATCAAAATGCAGGAGAAAAAACAACAACTCATAACCCTCTACACCTCGTGATGGAAAAGAGAGAAAATAGGTAGGGAGTTATTCATAACTCCCTCAATTAATTTAATTCAAAATTTAATTTAATTTAATGATAAATATATATAAATATAATAACTAACTTATTATATGTATATATATATAACTATATGTTATATCAAATATAACATATAACTTATCGCTTTTATATTGTATCAAATATAATATAACCTATAGTTTGTATTTCTTTCAATTAATCATGGTTTTTAGTATAAATCTCATTTATACTAAATTATATTAATCTCATCCATATAAATAGTATTTGAATCACATTCAAATATTTAATTTCTCTCAAATAAACTTTATATTATAATGTATCAAATACATTATATCAATTATATTGCATATAATTAAATTAATTAATTACATCCCTATTGAGCCACAGATGGGATCTTATGGACCCGTAGATTGAAGCTCTAATGGTACTTGAATAATTAATTAAACTCTTTAATTATATTACCCAACATTCATTAATGTTGGTCACTCCACTAAAGGCGGATAATTGTACTCTTCGCACTACAAATAAATTTATGTGTTCAGTGGATATAACCAGTCAACAATGCAATGACCCTTCACAAATTACTCGTAAGTACAATTAGGCCAAAATCACCATTTTGCCCCTGTAGTTACATCTAACTCCTTAAGTACCACTGATCTCTCTAATGAATAATAAGTCATAGTCCTGAACAATAAGTCATAGTTCAATTATGACCAATTCCCTCTCGGGCCAAGAGAGGGTGTGGCTAAATTGTTCAAGCCCCGGAATCAACCCTTAATGAAACAGTTTATCTACTTACCCGACATCTAGGAAGGAGTGAATTCTGTCTTCTGTAGCTGTGTTCCCAACTCTCCAATCAGATGAATTCCCAAAATGGTAGGCATATTAAGTTGAAAAACTGGAAAATCTCACCCATACAAATCAAAGGACCCTTCGTAGGCTCCACAATTTACTCAGAATTGAGGTCATGTTACCTATGGTCATCCTGGTGGAACGTAAGTCTCTATTATTAATGGTGTTATATAATGAGACTAGTCATTTTGTGGTCTGATCTTATTCAAACTTCTTGTATAGGATACCCCCTCACATGTCTCCACATGAATGATCAGGATCAGATCATTTGTAGCACTTCACAACACTTGTAACATCTACAAAGTGGGTCGAATCCGTAGTGTCACTAGGATAAGGTACCCAACTTTATCCATCTACTACAGACCGTTTAAATTATATTCTTAATTTTCTTAATTGTTCCACCTTGATTTGATCTAATCTGATCGAAATATCTTAATTGTTATATTCAATGCATTTTCAACTTCAGCCTTAAATTCTTTGAACTTTTCAAAGGATCTAGACTTTTGTTGCATTAAATAAATATACTCATACCTCGAATAATCATCAGTAAAGGTGATGAAATATTCAAACCCTCATCTTGCTTTTATATTCATCAGACTAGAGATCTAAATATACAAGCTCTAAGGGTTCTTTGGCCCTATGACCTTTTTTAGTAAAAGATCTTTTAGTCATTTTACCTTCAAGGCATGGCTCATACACAGGTAAAAAAATTTCTTCTAACTCGCTTAGAAGTTCATTCTTTATCAATCTCTCAATCCTATTGAGATTGATGTACCCTAATCTAACAGTCTTAACATATAAAGATTGTTTTCCAGCTTAAAAGAACAAATATTAATACCGTTTTTTGAAATAAGCCCTTTATTTACAGAGAATTTAATACAATAAAATTGTTCTAACAAACACTTTACAGAATTTAAGTTCCTTTCCAGACCATAAATAACATACACGTTTTCAAGTAAAACATATTTATTCTGTAAAGTCAGCTGGAGTCCTCCCACTGCCACAGCTGAGACGACCTGCCCAGTTCTAACATGCATTGTCATCTCCCTAACTTCCAGTTGCCGTCAGAAACTAATTCCCTGAAATGAAGAACAAATATGGTTAGTGACACTTGAATCAATTGTTCAAATAGAATCATCATTCTCCACTAAACAGGTCTCCAATACAAGTAAATCATATTTACCTTGCTTGGCCTTATTCTTTTTTGCCAAATATTTAGGACAGTTCCTCTTCCAATATCCCTCGTGGTTACAATGGAAACATATGCCCTTTGCAACCTTGGCCTTCTTGCCCTTCTGGGCAGCAGCTGGTGGGTTAACTTTCCCCTTTCCACCTTTTTTCTTCTTCCACTTTTTATGCTGGAAGAAGAAGATACAAACTTAGTTGCAGAGGACGATCCTCTGTAGAACTTCTTTGAGGATAAGGCAACATTTGTCTCTCCCTTTTGTTATTTATTTTTCCATCAAGAACTGAAAAGTCTAAAGCTCATTGAGCAAGGTGGTCAGCTTATAGTCAATATTGTTCATAACAACATTGCTATGGAATTGTAGGAAACTTTCAAATAAAGATTCCAAAATGAAGCTAGCCTAACTGGCTTCATCAATGACAGACTCATTCATCTCTGCCACGTTAAAGTGGACTATCATGTTGAGAACATGTTCTCTAACATATGTCCCTTCTTGCATACGGGCATTGAAGATGTGTTTAAAAGTGTCGTGCCTGAGTTGTGCAAATAGTTGTCCGAACATCCCCCACAGGGACTCCATGATCTCATGGGCAGTGATCATGGGCTCATGCTTCTTAGTCAAGACTTCTAAAAGGCTTGCAAAGATATACACTCGGGCTTTCTCGTTTGCCCGTGTCTAGTGCTCGTATGCCTCTCGAATATTTCGAGTGGCATTTGGAGCAGGAATAGGAGGACAATCCTTCATTAGGAAAAAATGGAGGTCATCGATGAACAGTATAGTGTTGATCGTGTTTTTCCAAGTTGTATAATTTTCACTCGTTAGTTTGTGGACAATGAGCAGATTTAAAGTCGCGGAAGTCATAATTTAACAAATTACTGAAACCATACAAATTATTTATATTAGTATATATTGCATTAACCCATTTAGAAAAATCAATCAATTTTAGCAAAATAATCTAATGCACCCTAAGTGACATCTATTTTGCAATGATGCTTCAGTGAGATAGGACAAAAGCCACCATAGGGTGATTAGGTGCCCCTTCACTAAAATGAGACCATCTCAACCAATAGACAAAATAACTCTTTGTTACTGTAAATATCAGTCACCATTGTACGGTACATAAATAGTTAAACCCACTTAACATTTCTTGTAAGTGTAACTCCTCATTTTAGATTATACTGTTCTGCCCAAATGAGCCAACTGTAGGGAAAAATCGGTTGGAGCAAAAACTAAAGTTACCCTCATCCATTTATGGAGTTTGAATAAAGCATCATGCAAAATGTCATCCGTAGGGGGACACTCAAGGTGACTCGAGGCTGAGCATGAAAATTTACTTCAAACTAATGAGAAAGACCGAGGGATTAGTTGACACTTGTCCCACTCCTACTTACTATAAATGCTCTCTCCATTCACCTCGGTATTGGTTTATACAAACACCATCTGTAGGGGGACACTCAAGGTGCCTCGGGGCCGAGTATAGATCTCACAGTGTGAACATTTAGGGAGAAACGTGATAAAGTATCATATACCCCATTTGTTTAATTTGCCCAAAAGTAACATTTACTTTTGATAATTAAACAACTTTGATTAATGTTTATTAAACATTTTAATAAACTTTAATCAAACATTGCATGCTTGTAACAAATCTATCTAATTCACCTTTCCAAGTAAGTTTTCAGGTAGGGATGTTACATTTCTGTCAGCTTAAATACCATAGCTTACACAGAAAAACCTTATACAAAAGGTCCCTAATAGATACATTTGTTACAAATCTAATCTTTTAATTAAGAATCAATTTAATCTTATTAAACCGATTAAAAGATCAAACTTAAATTTCTAATCTTATTAGAAAATTGATCTCAGGTCTATATGAATCATATTTTAAAACAATTTTAAAGAATGATTTTAACCTAAGGTTTGCATACAATTTTGAATTATTGATTTTAATTATAATTTATTTAATTATGACTTTTATAAAATAAATGAAATTAATTAAAACCATACATTGCATGTGAAAGCATACTTAGGTAAAATTATAACAATTATAGATTACCCTAAAGATGTGATATGCTTCATGCAATTCCATTTCATTACTAGCATACATAACATTTATATACTAAAGTAATAAAATAAAAAATAACATACATCCAAACATAAATTCATACACTATATTATAACTCTTATAATATAATTGATGCATGTATATGTTATTAATGCATGCATGCATATATTATAACATTTATACTATATGATGCACGAGTATGCTATATTAATCAAATCATGTAATTATATATATCATAATACTTATAATATAAATGATGCATGAAATTAAATGTATAACTTATGGTGGGATTTAATACTATATGAGATACAATATGACATATATATTTAAATAAAAATCATATATCAAATGCATAATTAATAAAAAAAAATATTGGACCAGGATTGAACACTTAAACAATTAATTAAATTAATATAAGGGTTATATTAATTTAATTAATCGAAATAACTATCTATTACATAAATAAATAAACAATGGGTTCAAAACAAGCGAAGGTGGGCCTTGAACCGCTTGAACCGAACCACCTAACCTTCGAACCGGATCCAAACCCCTTGAACTGACAGAACTGCAAGTGAACCAAATGAGTCATGAACCGAATCGGACAAGAACCAATTTTTTCTTTCCATCTCGGAGCGTTACAATGCTATAGAAAGAACCAAGCATTGTTCTTCTTCGCGTAATTGCAACACTAGGACACAACATTGCAACGCTGTGGTACAGTCTCCACTGTACATTTGTGTTCTCCATCGTTTCTCCGCCGAATTTGGTCTTGATTTCTCCAGATCTCAACCATTAAAGTTTCAAAAGTTATAAAAAATGCCTCTGAATTTTACACTTTGTGTTAAAAATGTCTCTGAAGTTCCAAAAGTTTAAAAAATAGCCTCAAATTTTCAAAGGAAGTTAAAAAATATCTTGGTTTTGGATGGAAACCATTAAAGTTTTGTTTAAAAAATACCCCTAAACTTTCAAAACATTTAAAAAATACCCGTAGTTTAATAAGACTACAAAAATACCTCCATCGTTAATATTTGGACAAAAACGGTTATTTTTTCATGACAAAAATGACTTAAAATTAAAAAAAAAAATTAAAAAATGCTCTTATTGATCAATTTATTTGAAGTTTTCTCAAGTTCGAAAAGAACCAACTTTCAAATAAACTATATACATATCATTGTTTTTTTTTTTTTTATAAGTACTTTCATATTTCTCTTAATTTTCCAATTCTTAGCTTACACTAATTTTCTCAACAACCAAAATAAAAATAAAAATTTAAGTTAAAACATAAAATACCACGAAATTTCACACAATAACACAAAATTCCAAAATTAAAATCTACTTCTGAAACACACCAAAACAATAAATAGTCAAATAAAAAAAGTATTTGACTATATAGGTACTCTCATGTTTCTCTTAATTTTCTAATTCCTAGCTTACACTAATTTTCTCAACAACCAAATCATACCAAAATACTGTGATGCTAAAGGCCCTATCACAAAACGTCTTGGAGAGAAAATTGGAAGGAGTGCCTTTCCATGCGCATATATCAAATGGAGAGCACTTGCTTAGTGTCTTTGTGAATGGCACGGGGCACAAGTGCCGTAGCGCTTGCACAACGTTGTGCCTCCCCTTGCTCGATTTCACTGTTTTACCTCCCGTTGCTTGTTAATTGATCCATTTAAGCCCAAATTACATATGAAACGTCCCGATGACTTCTTTTACTTGATAATCTATCGAAAAACTAAAATAAATATTAAATTCCTAAGAACCATTAGATTTAAGCTGATATATTTTTTATTTGACTATTTATCATTTTGGTACATTTCAAGAGGGGATTTTGATTTTGGAATTTTGTGAAATTTTGTGTATTTTATATTTTAACTTAAAATTTTGATTTTGATTTTCGTTGTTGAGAAAATTGATGTAAACTAAGAATTGGAAAATTAATAGAAATATGAGAGTACCTATATTAAAAAGATAAGGATATCTCTCTAATTTATAATAAAATTGATTCTTTTCGAATTAAAAAAAAACTTCAAATAAATTGATCAATATTTTTAATTTTTTTAATTGATAAAGTCATTTTTGTCACGAGAAATTAACGGTTTTTTGTTCAAATACTAATAGTGAAGATATTTTTGAGCTTTTATTAAATTAAAGGTATTTTCGAAACGTTTTAAAAGTTCAGGGATATTTTTAAAATAAAATTTTAACAGTTTCTATCAAAAACTAATAACAAGAGTACGTTTTAAAAATTTAAGGTTGAAATTTAAGGACATTTTTGACGCAAAATGTAAATTTTAGGATTTTTTTAAAAAAACAAATAATTTGACCTACTTTTTACAATTTCTCAATTACAAGTCTACGCGGAAAATTGATACAACACAATTTGACGAGAGAGCCCTCCGTGGTCGAGGGAGGTGAAGTTCGGCCGTTTGGGAGTGATACGATTAATCTCTTTGGCGGCAAGATTTGGGGAGAGAGAGGGCGATGGCGATGAAGCCACTTGTAAACGCATTCTCAGTGTTGGAGCTCGATGCTGAAGACGATCAAATTCCCGCTCTTTCTACTTCCTCCAAAGATGACGCTACTGCTTCTTCCCCTTCAAGAACAGGTTGGCTTATAACCTGATTTAAGTGTGTTCTCGTTCTTGAGTGTCATATTTTACATGTGCAAGGTTGAAGGTTCTGAGAACTTCAGGACTTCGATTGCCTTCTATTAGTCTCTCAGAGGCGCTAGGAATTAGGCTCAGATAGTCTCTTCAGCTGTATTAGAAATTTGAAGTGATATGGCAAGAAACTATTCTTGTTTGTGGTTTTGATTTTTGCAGCTTCGCGGATATTCACAAGGCAGAAACCCCATGAATCTAAGCTACCAGTTTAAACATTTTCAGTCTCAATTGAAAAATAGTTGAAACAGTATTGGCATATAAGATAGTTTCTTAATGTACTTTGGTCTTAGTTTTTTCACTTAATATTTAGTTACTTTTCTTACTTGGTTTTTCTCATTATTGGTTCTATGCTAAATGAACCTTTCACGGAAATGTATATTATAGTAATCCGTCTTCTTAGCATGGCTAACAGCATTGACGTTTCATGCACAGTGAGTAGGATACTGTAGTTCAAGTTTGGTTGATGGTTGTGAGCATTTCCTTTTCTATAGAAGTTCCTCTCCCATCTAATCCTCGAGAAAAATGTAGAACATGACACTGTAGTTTGACTATTGATCAGGAAAAAGCAAGAAGGAAGTTAATATCTCTGGTGATATTCTGACAGGAGAAAAACAGAAACAAGGTCAACCAGATGTAGCTGCAGAAAACTACAAATTTCCTCTTGTTTGGATTGACCTGGAAATGACTGGTAACTATTGCTAATCAATGTGCAACTTGTATAACATGGATTCGGGAGTGGGAGTGGATTATAAGAAAGTCCCTTCCCTCTTTTCTTTGCTAGATTGGAGCAATTTTCTTTAAATTTTCTTTTATTTTTTTTGTATTCTTTCATTGTTTCTCAATGAAAGATTGGTTATTCATAGAAAAAGAAACAATGTTGTCTGTCTTCCATTTTTTTTTATCGGTAATTCGTACCTTGAATGAAGTTGTCTGTCCCCACCCCTCCCTAAAAAAAGAATTTTTTTTTTTTTTTGAAATCAAACTATAACCTCTATAGCTTTCTCTAAACTCATCCTATGGTTTTTCTTTATGGAAACAAGATTATAGCCCATGGTTTTTCTTTATTGAGAATACAGATCCTATAATCATATAACTTATAAGTCTAAGTGAAGTGAAGACCAAGATATGCTTGGGTGGGGCATTAATCCCATGGGAGACTTCACCACCAAATTAACTACATAGTCAAATAACAAGTTGAAAGCTCCTATGGTGAGAATGATCTGGAATTCTAAGGTTCCTAGAAAGTGAAAATTTTCCTTCAGATTATTAGCTTTAGGAGCTTAACACCATTGATAATTCTAGAGAAAGTTCCCGAAACGTCCCCGTTGGTTTGTAGCTTAAACAGATGGAATCTTTAGATCATATTTTCCTTCACTATGGTTGGATTCAGTTGTTGGCAGAGTTGGTTTATTCTGCTGCTGACCGTACTGAATTGATAATTGGCTGGTAGAATGTTTGACTGACATTTATTTTAAGAATGTGCCTAAGATTTTGTAGCATTGGTTGTTATTAGAACCATATTATTGCTGCCGTGGAAAGAAAGAAATCGTTTTTGAAGACAAAGGGGTAGATGATAGTACTTTTTGGAACATTGAATAGTATACAGCGTGGTAGAGTTCAAATCATATATTTATCTATCTATATTTATAACTGTAGTTTATGATTTATAATCTATATCTGTATCTATAATTCTATAATTCTATAATTTTATAATCTATATCTATAATCTATAATCTATATCTATAATATATATAAAAATACGAATAAGGAAGAAACTTTATTTGGACCAATTTTACCCATGTATATTTTGGAAAACCTAATTTAACCTTGAAAGTAAGCCCCACTCTCCTCTCTCTATCTCATGTAAGGGTTTATTTATTTATTTTTATCTTTTGGAATAAAAAACACATCAAAACCTACCCACCATTTCTTAAACCCCACTGAATACACTCTTTTAACTCTCACTCAAACGACATTAAAACCCACAAACTCATTGAAAAGAAAAAAAAAGAACAACTAATTGAAATTCACCACCACTTCTTAAACCCCACCCAGAACACATTAAAACCCCACACTCACATAACACTTAAAACCAACCCAATTAATTCCTTCAAACCTTTATTTCTACCAAGGATATGGAACGTGTGGAATCTAAAAGAAAACTCTTGAACATAAATTGTAATCACCCCACCTATTAAAACATATTTCAAATCTTCCTCAAACTTTTCACTTTCCTCACCTCAACCCTATATATATATGGATAGCTCCTAAGTTGTAAATAACATTCATCGTTTTCCTCCATTCTCTATTGACACCGACAATCTATTTTTCCCTCGTCCATTTCAATTGTTACATCGACATGTCTTCAAAATGTTATATCTTGCTCAAGAATTTGGAGGCTTGGAGCCATTTCAAAAAGAATGGACTGTAAAAGTCAAGGTTTTTTGAAGAGGAACTATGGAGACACCCACACAAACATATTTGTATATATTGTAATTATAGTCTCTTTATGATCATGCTGATTGGAAGGCTTTTTTTACCAAGAAAATGATTTGTATCCTAAGGTTATTATACACTGGACCTAAATTTTTGAAGTATATTCTTTGACTACAATGAATATGAGGTTGTAGTTAATCTTTCAGGTTGGTTTTTCTATATCTGCCACACTTGAGGCTTTGGGCAAAAGAAATTGCAACCGATAAAAATGACCACTAATCTGAATCTATGTTTTCCGTTCAAGCTTTTCTCAACTCTCTAGTAGGTGAAGTTATGTTTTGAGTTAAACTACATGCTTCCTTAATTTTTTTTATAGTTGTTTTCTGACATCCTAAATAAATAAGATTTCTATGTTCTTAGCTAGGTGGAAGCCAAAATTCTAGTTAGACTCCTTTTACCATTCCATGTAACATCTTTGTGCAGAAAAGAAGGCCTAATCATTGTTGATTGATGATACTATCCTGGCTATTTTTAAGAGATAAAGGGTGCAGCCTATAAAACATTTGGGATGGGGAGTTGAGGGTTAATGCCTCTAATTGGGCTGTTCATTTCCAGAGAATTTTAGAACTGTCCGTTCATGAGTGATAATGTGCCTTTTGAGATCTGTTTCTAATTTCTTTTTTGCCTTCTTCTCTGTAGTGTTTTAAAATATTGAACCCTTTTTACTTATATGCAGGTTTACATGTTGAAACAGATAGAATACTGGAGATAGCTTGTATAATTACCAATGGCAGTCTGACCAAATTGGTGGAGGTATATTTGCTGTTGGCTATTCAACAGTATTTTCCATGCATGCATTTCCCCTTGTTTGTCTGTGAAATTGAATTTTGCACTTTCTTTGACTTCAATACACCATTACCAAATACTCGTTGCTATTTATTGTTGGCTATCTGATCTGCCAGTAATTTTCTTTCATCAATAAAGTAATGAACGGAATACATATTTTTTTATAAGAGAGCAAACAAAATAAAATATAGTTCCGAAAAGAATCCCGACCTCTGTATGTCAATGTCAGTCTTTGCTGCTTAAAACAAACGAGAGAAGTTCAAAAGTTGCAACGTCAGTCTCCTCACCTTATGCTTCATTATGTATTTTACTTATGTTTCTAGGGTCCCGATTTAGTGATTCACCAATCAAAAGAATGTCTAGAGAAAATGGGAGAATGGTGTCAAAGTCATCATGCAGCCAGTGGTAAGAACCGACAAGCTTAATCAATATAGCACTTCATCGTATTTTAATGGCTCCTGGCTTTCTGCCTCACTTTTTTGCTTGGGGATGAAACAAATTGCAATTTAACACTGTTATTATTTAGGATTGACAAAAAAGGTGCTGCAAAGTACAATTAGTGAAAGAGAAGCTGAAAAACAGGTATGTAAAAATTTCTCTGATGCTTTTGCTTCTCCCCTCTGGATTTAATTTTTACTATTAGCATCTTTATTTATTTATTAATGTATGTCGTATATGTATATATATAATTTTCCATCTATTCTTTCGTTTTATCTCTTGGTCTTCTATTTTTTAAAAAAGTATCATTTGATCTATATATTACTTTGATAAATTTTGGGTTTAAATCCTATTTGTCCATGAAATTTCAGTTTCATTTTATTTTGGTCTTGACTTTTCCATTTTGGTCCCTGACTTTCAAATAGGACCTATTCTTTTCCTGGCTATTAAGATTTAAGATTCTGTTAATGGATTAACCGGATTTGTTGCGTCTTTAATCAATGGAGTGAGCACCTCACGCATGTGTGGCAGCCCAGTTAAGCCATGTAGGAGCCTAATTGTCTAAAAATACAAGGCAAGACATAAATCTGTTAGCCCATTAGCAAAATCTTTATGGCAAGAATCAAAATAGGCATTGTTTAAAAATATCGGGACCAAAATAAAAATCTTAAAAGTTCAGGGGTCAAAATAGGGTTTGAACCTAAATTTTATGGTGCCTTACAGCCATTCACAAGAACTCTGATGGGTCACTGTGACAGCGAAAATTGGCCTTTTATTTACAAAAGTTTCTCTGAAAAATGTTTGTTGTCCTCGTATCTAAGCACAGATAGGTTGAAATAAATGAACTTGGTATCTCATAATCATAAACAACACCAAGATGGCCATTCTATTTTCTCAATCCAAAGACTTCAAAGTATTATGCAAACGCCACCCAACCCTATGAAGCAAAAACGTGAAGTATACGGCCGTATATGATGAGATACGACAATACGTCAATTTCTAAAAAATTAGGATATTGTAAATTTAACCTAAAGATACTAAATGTAATCCACTAAAAAGCATAAAATGTCAAGTTAATAATAATTGTACAAAATACAATACAAACATTGAAATACAGTTGTCAATAGAATATAATAGAAAAGGTTAGTGGCATGCTGGAGTCAAATCGATCAGAGAAGAAGAAGATTAGAGGGAGAGGTACGAAGATAAATGAAGAAGATTAGTTGAATTGTCGGAGATATGCTAGTGGTCTCTCGCTCCTCTCTCTTTTTTTGGGTGATTTTGTTGGAGACTCAAACATGAAGATGATGATTAGATGATTCAAGGGCTTGGTTTTTTATTTTTTAATTCTAGCTTTGTGATGGGGCAGTGAGCTTTTTAAATAGGGGGCTTAGTATTGGGTTGGGAAAGATTAGATGGGCTATATACACACACAAACATTTATATATTTTAAAAAAAGGTCCGGTGTGTCCCTTTCATGTAGGAGACATGCATATCTGATTTTTATTTTTATTTTTTATTTTTTTTTCTAGAAAAAGTGGACACGTCAAATTGCATATTTAGATACATATTCAATATTGATTCTCCGTCTCACATGAAATATCTATTCTTCATAGGACCCAACCTATGAGATGCGATGAGTAGAAGAATGAAGTCTTCCTTGTTAGAAACCAAGTAGCATTGCTGACCAACTACATCCTTAATGTTTTTTCTTTCTCTCTTTTTTTTTTTTTTCCCCTTTTTCTTTTTTACTGTAAAGAAGGTTGATTAATTTCGGCTACATAACTGCTAGGAAAATAAGTTCCACCCAGCAATCCTCCAAAAACCAGAAAATAACAATATTTCTATATAGTAAAATATCTCACCGAAAAATCCTCCAAAAACCAGATCATAGAGCCACGTCCCATAGACATTTTTCCCAAGGATATGATCAAATGATCTTTGTTGAAATTAGAAAGCCAACGGCATTTAGAAGACCTGTAATATTACTTTTTAGGGATCATAAACTTTTTAGGAATCATCAACAAGACCGTAAATGTGTGTAATCTGGTTAATATCTTTTTGCTCAAATTTTATGCACTTACATTTGTTATTCTGCAGGTTATAGAATTTGTGAAGAAACATGTTGGTAGCTATAAACTACACTTGGCTGGAAATTCAGTTTATATGGATTTTATTTTTTTGAAGGTAGTCTCAAAGCAATATTTTTTTTTTCCTCATAACATCACGTACATATAGTGTGTTAGATTGTAAATGTTTCAGTTTAGTCAATATGTGCATATACTTTTTTTATGTAATTTTTTTAATATACTCAACTGTTTCCTGGCTTTTTTGGGTTTGCCTTCGATTCTTTCTTCTGGGTTATCTGTTTTTCAGCAACTTTTTGTTGCTTCCATTTCCTTAGTGAAGGTCGTATTACCTTGAAAATGAAATTTGTATATTACTTAACATTCATATGTCTAATCTATTTGCATTATTGAGAATTTCTCTTGAAATCTATTACGTAAAGTTTTGAATTTTTTTTGGTGGGATTGTGATAGGAATTTATTGGAGTTATTTTTAGGGTATATTAGTAATTAGATAGGGAAATAGTTATTGTATTAGGTTCTAAATATAATGAGAGAAAGGTGGAGAATACATTCTTTTTGTGAGTGATTTAGAGCTTGAGAAAGATCTCATGAGAGGAGGGTCAAAGGTTCCTCCAACATTTGGTTTATCATGTAGTTTAATTATTTTTATATTTCAATACATTTGGGATCTATTAGGGGGTGTTTGGCCCAAGAGTTGGGGGATTGGAGTTGAGAGAAGTGGAACTGTGAATTTTTCACCAAGGAGTTTGTGGGTCCCACTACTAAAAAAACATTAGTTTATAACCTATTAAGTAGTAACTCTTTACACTGTGGGTCCTACGACTTCACAATTCTCTAGAATTCATAACTTCTCGGAGTTTACAATTCCACTCCTTTCCCCAAACACCCCCTTGGTGTTTATTCATATTCATTATAATGTAACTAAGAATTTTTCATTGGGATATGCCATTATACTCTCCTCTCCCTTTTTCTCTCCCCCTATTCAGTCAGGTAGTTTTTAAAATTTTCATACATTGGTATCGGTTGCTCACATTCCAATTAACCTTTTATCAGCACGGAGCTAAATTAAGAAATCGATAGGACCTTCTTTTTTAAATAAACACTTTTCGCTGATAAGGTGGAAAGGTACAACCCTATTCTCAAATTAAAGCTTACTATGCATTAGGTCAGGAAGTCTTGGTCTTTTTTTCTGAATCTTTGCCCACAGAACACTTGCAGAACACTTGCAAAACACTTGCTCAATCTTTTCTGTATCTGAACTTCCCAGTTCCCATAGCCAAATAGACTTTGAATGGGGAAAGAGAAAGGCCCATGGTTGAACAGAGGCAATAAAACAGGACCTTGAAATTCTGCTGCTTTTAAGCCGAGCAAATAGCAGCTGGGATTTAGAACTAAGTTTGGGTTTCTAGAAATCTGTTTATGGTGTTCATTTACTCAAAGCAAATAAACAAGGACCTTGAAATTCTGCTGCTTTTTGCTAGATTGTTTTGGGAATTGCCAAAACCATTTTGTTCAAGTACCTCATTTCTTCTCCTTCCGTTTCCAATGCCTAATCTATCACTGCATTATGGTTGTGAGATGGTATTCCAATTTACTAGGTGACATGATGCCGTTCTTCTTGCCTACTGCCCAAATCAAAGTCTTGAGTTTTCTATTTCACTATCTGGGCTACTTTTCCTTTTCACTATTTCTCTCTACTTCTTTCACACGACCCTTCCCACGTTCACACTTCTAATGAAACTTGGAAATTTTGCTGATTTAGCATGTAATATATGCCCTTTCGGCGTGGTAGCCTTATTTCCTTTCTTACTATTCACCAATTTCTTAGGTAGTTGCACGTAGTCTTCAGTGTTTAAAGATATCTTATTTATTTTCTTTAATGGTTTCATGAATGCTGCTTTTCAATGTCTTTCGTTCTAACGGCCTGTTTTTATTCCCTTCAGAAATACATGCCAGATTTGGCTGGACTTTTTTCACATGTGCTTGTTGACGTCAGTAGTGTTAAGGCTCTATGCTTTCGCTGGTATCCAAGAGGTAAAGATCTTGACAACTGAGGTTTCTTTTGGCTTTTGAGAAAAATGACGGGCATATTATTCTGAATATCCTGTTTCTTGTTAAAAATAAGAAAGTTAGACGTGTATTATTTTCTTGCAATTGTTCAGTCTAATTGCAAATCTAGACCACTATTCTCGTTCAAATTGGTCAATCGCAACCATGTAAAACCATGTAGCTAAGAAAACCCTATGTCAATCACAACCAAATCAATAACATTAACCTCATGGAATTCTGAGTTCATAGCCATCTTAATATCATTTCTGAAAGATATTGAGGCGGCAAATCTATATTTATTAGCATTATTCTCCTCCATCAAACATTTACTTGATTCATAACAAGAACGATCGTTTTAGCCTCTGTAACGGAAATCACGCAGGTGCCTAGCTATGATCTGTTAGGAATTTTTTTATATGTTTGGCCTTTTTGTTGACTGTTTGTCAGTATGGACGTTTTCCTTTAAAAACCAAACATTAACAACCCATTTCCTTTCCAGATCAGAAGAAAGCACCACCGAAAGAGAATAAACATAGGGCTATGGATGATATCAGAGAAAGCATTATGGAACTCAAATATTACAAGGACAATATATTTAAGAATTCTAAAAAGTGATGCAAGAGGTAGCACCATAACCACAAGATTGTACGTCTGAACGGTACGGAGATTTTAATTTAAATTTCAAGTCTATCATTCAACTCCTAATTCAATTGTGTATAATGTAGTATCTTCTGTTATCAGGATATTATGCTGTTAAGTGGTGCTTGTATAGATTTGTACATCTTACTCCTTTGTAAATTAAACTCTTTAAGGTGGTATACCAGTGCTGATCTAAGTGATCAAATTTTTGTCTATCTTGTCTGAAAGTGCTTTAGCTGAAACAGTTACCGAAATCTATTTATTTTGAGTGCAGTTGCTGGATAACATTGCTCGGAGCCTATATAGTATGAGAGGATTTTAGGCATATGAAATCTCAAATGAATTTGTGTCGAGTAACTGCTTTCAAATTGAAAGATGCATGGGGATCAAAGTATTTGTAGATCATATATTATCATTTATTTTCTTTACGATCTGTTGGGTATACATTTTACTGTGGAAAAAAAAAAAAGAAGTGAATTTGCTAGCGTTTAGTTGAAATAGTAATTTAATGTGGTAAATCATATCTGATTTAGAAAGGAGTTTAAATATTCATGTAATTTGCAAAATCTAGAAATAATATATTAATGTTAAAATTTGCCATTGTTTAAGGGATTTATTTAGCATGCATGATGTACCAATTTTGTTGAAATTAATTGATAAAAGGTTAGGATCTGCTGGTTCACAACATATACGACAGTTTGAAGTTATTTCCTGAGTACAAGGATGTTATTTGCATAAATATGGAACGAAGTTATTTGCTATTTTCTTTATATTTGAGGTAAATATATATTTTTTTTTTTGTAAATGTAGACCTCAGTAATTTTAGTTCCTCGTTGGATCAATAATCAAGTTTGCTAAACCCAAAAAACAGAAAAGGTAAGCAGGTAGAGCATCTTTTTTCCCTCCTAATCAATTTCGACTCGTTGAGCTACTTTCTGTGGGGAAATTAGGGTATGGATTGAGATTATGAGAGAAAAGATAGGGGATTTGGTGAGGAAGAGGGACAATCATGGGAGTAGAGCTCGAGATTGGGAGAAGGAAAAGGGAAAAAAGCGAAATGATTTTAGTTGGAATTGGGATGAAAAACAATTTAAAAAAAGTGAGATTGACACATAAAACACCATGAGAATGGGTCGCGTAGCTAGGCTATAGAACTTAGGTGTAGTTGAGGAGCACCTAAATTTTGTTCATATCAACTTTTGAAAATGGCAAAATGGTTTTGGTTACTACAAAATTGTTGAAGGGTTTATTGGGATTCCATCTTTTTGCCCCTTTAGCATTTCTCTATCTGATTCCAAAACATAGAAATTAAGGGGAGAGATGAATAAAAGAGGGATATTTTCTTCTTTTTTGTCCGTATGAAATTATTTACTAAAACTTAAAACTAAAGCTCACTTAAAAGGAAGGGCAAATGAAAACTTGCTTTCGCGGGAGATTCAAACTCGTGAGCAAACACGGGAAACTTGTGGTTTCTTCTACTTGTAATAATTGTATGCATGCAACTTATGTATTGTACAAGTTTAATAACATTTTGCAATCCATGTGCATTTTCTTTTAATATTATATTTTCACATTGAATGAAATGCGTGTGTATTATTATTACTAGTATAATATACTTGAAAAATATATTATAATTATTAGTATAATTATTAAGGGTGATCATTGGTTTGTCGACATCAGTTTTGGACTCAAACTGGCGTCGGCTACGGATGGATTGGTTCTCATCGGTTTTGGAGTTGTTGGCATCACTGTCCGACGTCGACCATAAGCAATCGGTCGTGCTTATCGGTTTGATGCCTCCGGTGAACTAAAAAGGGAAAAAAAAGAAAGAAAGTGAGAAGAAATAAAGAACAAAAAGCATAGAAGAGAAGAAATATGGAAAAAAAAAATCAATAATATCTACTAAGAACTTCATAAATGAAGAAGAACCATTGAAAAGCAATAATAAATTAAGAAACAAGAGTCAAGAGGAGAAAGAAGGGAAAAGAAGACTAAAAGAGAACAAGAAATGGAGCCATAGAAGAAAATGGATGAGATGAGAGAGAATGGAAAATTTGAGAAAGAAAATACCGTGGCAGAGAGATGGAAAAATTTAGTGATGGAAAATTGGGAAGAGAAAAACTTAAGTGCAACCAGATTGCACCCATCTAAAACTTAGGTATGCTGGGTGTCTTGGACATGCTCGTCTAGGTAATGTTAACCCATGGCCGCATGTCCAAACCATCCTCAACCATCCCATCTTTGAATCTTGTAATTAGTTTAGTAAGTTGTTTTGATTCGAAGTTGTTTTTCATACAAGTGACCGCACGCCACTTTTGATATGCTAGCTAGGCATTTTAGAAATTGCTCAGAATGCACTATAGAAGAGACCCACTAGTCAACTTCCCGACCGATGTATTGATGTACTCCTTGTAATTAAAGCTTTCTTGCGACTGTCAGTCTTCAATGCATTTTTTTAATGATGTTTTCAATGTTTTTCCTCTCATGTTTTATAAAACAATTTTCTCTCAAAACGTGAGTGGAGGTTATGTCGCCAAAAACTTGTTCGTAGGAAAAGGGAGAGGATAAATACATTAATATTTTGTTATTCGTTAATCTCTATGCGTCGACGGTCATGCGTTGGACTGGAAAATATGCAATATGCGTTAAGCTTGTATGCAATGATCATGCGTTCCTATCACAAGTTTTCTTGCTTTCTTGCCAAGTATAACGAGAATGCAAGTTTCTCGGGATGATCCAAGGTCGAACACAGGGACTTGTAACTAAATAATTTTTATGAAGTAATGCGTTTGAGGCGATGAATAAAAGTAAAAAGACAAAAGTTAAAGGATTATGCGCTACTCGTACTCCTAACTAAACATATTGTGCAAAGGAAGTTAACTATGAGAATTGGTAGAGATGCAGCAACTGTTAACACATAATAAGATGACTTCAATATGTTAGGTCATTCAACACTAACGCACGCACACCTTTCGATGGCCAGCCGCATACTTACATCTCTATAATGCATGGTTGGGTCGAACATAAGATTGTTCCTGTCTCTAGGAACAAAGCTTACTTTGCTTGAGTGTGACTCACTGCTTATCCTCTCGGGCAGTTGGTTGTAGCTAATCAGCTCATAGACAAACATTGCGACAGCCTCATACCAAGCAAGGAGGATTAACTCACTATATTCGTGCAATGCACACCTCTCGGTGGTTTACTACATGCGTCATATCTCTAGGCCGCATGACTGAGTATGCGACTGTCTTCGATACTTAACTAAATGATGAATGTAGATGATTATAAAGACAAAGAAGATGATGAAGATGGTGCTAAAGGAACTAAGATATGCATTGATTACAAAATATATTATTATCTTAAGCTAAAATATAATACAATACAGAGATAAGAGGAGAGGTGGAGAGTTAGATGTAGGCAATCTCTTGCTTCTCATCCGAAATGCGTCAAGGCTGCTGGTGGTGCCATGGATGGATGGTGGAGAAGTCTCTCTTGAGCTCTATCTCCGGTCGTCACTCGGAATGGGCTGTGGAGGTGAAGAATCCTCAAAGAGTATCTTGCTCATGCTCTCATTTGTGACTGTCTCTTATACACATCTAGATGTGTATAAGAGACAGGCGCTGGTCGTCACTCGGAATGGGCTGTGGAGGTGAAGAATCCTCAAAGAGTATCTTGCTCATGCTCTCATTTGTGATCACAAGAATCTGCCTTAAGGCAGAAACTCAGATAGTTTGAAGTGAAGATCTAAGGCTTTATTTATAGAGTTCAAACGCCGACAACTTTGATCCCCCATTCTGACTCGCTACTGCCTCTATCGCAGTATGGGAAATGTCAACATCACCTTATCTTGTTGATACTCCTAAGGTATGCATTCATGCTTGTTTCTCTTAAAGTGTCAACACATTTCATCTACCTTACGATCAGTCTTCTAGCCCGATTATCACTCTGTGGATGCAGCATTCCATGCGACAAACTAGTCTTTATGACGATCAACGCATGCAGTCAGCCTTGCGATTGTCTGGGACCGACGCATGCAATCAATTCCTGTAATATATGCAAAAATAGATACTTTGACCTCAAACCCAATAGGCATTGTGTCGAGCAAGCTCAAGATCCCGGAACCCAAAACTTTCAATGGGAACCGTGATGCTAAAGAACTTGAGAATTTCATCTTTGACATGGAGCAATATTTCAAAGCGAGTGGGACCGTCATCGAAGAAATAAAGGTGACGATGGCCTTGATGCATCTTGTTGATGATGCAAAGCTGTGGTAGAGGTCCAAAGTAAATGATATTCAGAACGATCTGTGCATCATTGAAAAATGGGAAGATTTTAAGAGAGAACTAAGAGCCCAATTCTTCCTCAAGAATGTCGAGTTCATTGCAAGAAGGAAGTTAAGAGAACTTAAACATACAGGGACAATAAGTGATTATGTGAAACAATTCTTACCTATCATGTTAGACATCAGGGACATGTTCGAGAAGGATAGAGTGTTCTGCTTTGTCGAGGGACTGAAGTCATGGGCAAGAACTAAACTATACGAGCAAAAAGTTCAGGATCTTGCTTTTGCCTTGGCCGTAGCGGAGAGATTACTTGACTACATCACTAAACAACCTCCAAAAAGAAAAATGCACAAGCGTCGAATCAAGGGAATAAGGCTCTCAAGCCGAATCCTCCGAAGAATGCTGGGAATGACAAGAAATCGCAAACCACAGGTGCAGCCCCTACCGGGGGCTCTATCAAGCAAACCCGAATCAACAAAGGCCCCTCTCTTGCTTTCTGTGCAAAGGGCCTCACCGGGTAGCTGAGTACCCACACCAAGCTGCCTTGACAGGCTTACAAGCCTCAGTACAATATAGTAGTGAAACAGAGGCAGAAGATGAAGCTAAAAAGGAAGAAGAGGATGCGGAAACTCCCCAAGTGGAAGCGTTGAAATTCTTAGTAGCAATGCAAAAGAAAGCCTTCTATTATAAGGATGCTTTAGAAAGGGGACTTATGTTCATTGATACCATCATCAACTCCAAGATTGCAAAAGGCATCATGGTAGACTCAGGGGCATCCCATAATTTCATTTCAAAGCCGGAAGTTCAATGTCTGGGATTGAAAGTTGAAAGGGAAGATGAAAGCTGCTAACTCTGAAGCCCTCCCCGTTGTGGGGACTTTGAAAAAGGTGTCTTTGAAAACGGAGGAATGGAATGGAAATCTTGATTTTGTTGTCATGTGCATGGATGACTTTGGCGTTGTGCTTGGAATGGAGTTCCTCTTGGAGCATAAAGTCATCCCCATGCCCTTGACTAAGTGCCTAATCATTACAAGCAATAACCCCATGATAGTCTCAACCAACATGAAATAGATTAGTAGAGTGAGGATGATCTCTGCCCTCCAACTGAAGAAATGGCTCAGTAGAGAAGAGCCCATCTTTAGGGCTATCTTAGTTGTTGATGAGCCTATAGGGAAAGAGCCTGTTCCTGCCAATGTTATGCTGAGAAGCTTACCAAAGACTCTATCTCCTCGATGGGAGATCGATCATGAGATTGAACTGGTACCAGAAGCCAAACTGCGGGCGAAAAATGCTTACTAGATGACTCATCTGAAACTCGCTAAACTCAGGAAACAACTAGATGAGCTAGTGAACGCTGGCTTCATTCGCCTAGCGAAAGCGCCCTATAGGTACTGATGTTTTATTTTTATGAAGTGAATTATGGATGATATGCGATGGTGAAATTGTGTTGTGCACTCAAGTTTCCTCAGGAAATCCAAGTGTAAATTCCACTGAGTTTCCTGGTAAGTCCAGGGTCGAACTCAGAGACTTGTGAAAAACAGGTTGCGTTGGTAGTTTTTATGAAAACTTTGCGGTAACCGGATAAATAAATAAAGTGTTGGTATTGTTGTTTGCGTTAATGAAAAATAAACAAATGCGGTGGAGTTTGAAAAGAGTTGATAAACAGGAAATGCGATGAGTATGCGGTGAACGGGTTGAGAAAAGTTTCGACTAACACTTCCTAGGATGCGTTCATGCTATGCGATCGTGCAACATGCATACAACAGTAAACCACCTCTTGTTGCCAATGCCACGGCTTCTAAGGCTAGAACGCATGCGATATATATGCTAAGTCTATTGGGACCTACACATAAGCCTCTATTCTTATTTATGCGATGACAAAATGACACACACACAAATAAGGTGACCACATAATATCATTCCCATCTCTAGGATGCATGCGATGCAGGTTGACAAACAGAGCCTATCTCTAAGTCCCTATCTCTAGTTTATGCAGATCTAATCTTGCTCTCTCGAGTTCAGATTCTAACCTAGCTCTCTCGAGTCATTAGGTTCTTTCTTTAGACTCTCTCTCGAGTAGCTCTAAAGGGTATTTGACACAATATAAAACAAGACAATCGTAAGCAATGAACTTCCTAGGTCATGTTAACTTAGTTTTTCTCAACCCATTCGACTAGTTTAGCTACTCATGCGTGCTAAGAGAGTGAACAGATGTAGAAATATAACTTCCATTGTATAAATATAAAGATGAAGTACAAAATAACAATGCAAGTATAGAATAAAGGGCCTGGTAGCAATCTCTTGCTGCCCAGGCTTTTACACTGTTTTCTACTCGTGCTAAAAAAATAATCTCGCTCTCGCGAGAGTCGGCCCGCTCTCTACTTCTTCGCCTCAAGGTTGTCTCTCGAGTTTCCCTGAGCGATCTCCAGCGTCACCATTATTCTCTTGCTCCGCCTTAAAACGAAAGGAAAACTATGCACAAAGACGAGCGAACTGAAATATGAAATTTCGAACTGCTGAACCCCTTTTCTGAAGGATGCCCTTGGTATTTATAAATCATCCAGGGTCGGCTTAAAACGAAAGACGAGCGAACTAAAGTATGAAATCTCTTGCTCCGCCTTAAAACGAAAGGAAAACTATGCACCACTCTTCTCTCTCATGATTGTACAGATGGAACGACTTTAATTCCTGACTGATGCGCCGAATAATTGTCACCGAAAAGCTGAATGTGCTTGTGATCGTTATCGGCTGTTAACTTAATTCGGATTCGACTGTCATCAGCTTTCTGTCCCATCGCGATTAATTAGCCTTTCATCCAGATGCGCCCACCATGTTGTGCTGATAAGTTGCAGCGATCTTTCTCAGGCGAATATTTGCGAACGCGATCACCGCGAAGCCTTGCGGTAATGCTGCGCTCGACCAATGATTTCCTATGATCGCAATTTTTTCCTTGTGTCGTCGCATATTCTGTACAAAAATACAAAAAACAACTGTTCTAATGCGATGAATGCATGCGACCGCAATATTATGAAATTGATGCTTAATGGACGTAATTTAACATGTTTTATCAACATAAGCCAACATTATTTAAGAACTTAACACTATGATAACGTGCATTTCTGTCCGTTATCAGGGCCTCAGTCTTGTTTCAGAAGAAGAAGGATGGAACGTTACATTTGTGTATTGATTACAAGACTTTGAACAAAGTCATGGTTCACAACAAGTATCCTCTGTCGATTATAGTTGATCTGTTTGATCAGTTGAATGGAGCTTGATACTTTACAAAGCTTTACCTCCAATCGGGTTATCATCAAGTATGCATAGCAGAAGGCGACGAATCGAAGACCACTTGCGTGACAAGATATGGTGCTTTCGAATGTCTTATGATGTCTTTTGGTCTGATGAATGCTCCTGCGACATTTTGTACCATGACGAACTGAGTTTTTCACCTTTGATTATAGTTCTATCCTGGGAAGAACACCAAGTTTGTGGTGGTTTATCTAGATGACATAGTCGTTTATAGTTCTATCTTGTAAGAACACCAAGTTCACCTTCGGTTAGTCTTTGACAAGCTACTATAGAATCAGTTGTACATTAAGAAAGAGAAGTGTGCTTTCGCGTAACGTTGGTTAAACTTCTTGGGATACGTAATTGAATATGGAAATATTGGAATGGATAACGAGAAGTTATAGGCTATACAAGAGTGGAGAGTCCCCACTTCTGTGATCGAGTTACGTTCTTTCCCAGGATTGGCTAACTATTATCGTCGATTCATCGAAAGTTTTCAAGAAGAGCTACCCCACTGACCGAGTTAATGAAGAAAGGCACAGTTTGGTAGTGGTTGGTAGAATGTCAGAATGCCTTTGAAGAGTTAAAGGCAACCATGAAAAGGGGTCCCGTCCTTGGTCTAGTTGACATGTCAAAGCCATTTAAGGTAGAGACAAATGCATTAGAGTACGCCCTCGGGGGTGTCCGCATGCAGGAAGGCCATTCTGTGGCCTACGAAAACCAAAAACTGAACAATACCGGGAGGAGGTATACAGTCTGTGAGAAGGAAATGCTGGCCGTGGTCCATTGTCTGAGGGTCTGGAGACAATATCTATTGGGGTCCTTTGTAGTGAAGACATATAACAATACCATCTGTCACTTCTTCGAGTAGTCCAAGTTGACTTCTAAATAGGCGTGGTAGTAAGAGTTTCTGGCTGAATTCAATTTTAAGTTTGAACATAAAAAAAGAATGAGTAGCCAAGCAATCAATGCTCTGGGTTGGAAGGGTGAGCATGCAGACCTATGCATGTTAGCCCACATTCATGCAAGTAAGGTCGATGGGTCAATGCGGGACATCATCAAAGAGTTCTTACAGAAGGACTCCTCTGACTAAGTTGTCATCGCTCTAGCTAAAGCTGGTAAAACGAGAGTTTTGGGTTGAGGGAGACTTGTTGGTGAAAAAAGGAATTCAATTGTATGTTCCAAGAGTGGGAGACTTAAGGAATAAGTTGTTATACAAGAGCCACGATACCTTGTGGGCTGGTCATCGGGCTGGTAGAGGATCTATGCATTGTTGAAGAAGGGTTATTTTTGGCTCAATATGGGAGATGATGTCATGCAATATACTAAGATTTGTCTTATCTGTCAACAAGACAAGGTCGAGAAAGCGAAAATTGTTGGGCTTCTAGAGCCCTTTCCTGCACCAACCAGACCCTGGGAAAGTGTATCCATGGATTTTATTACCCATCTCCCAAAAGTGGGCGATCGTAAGGCCATCTTGATTATCATTGACAGGTTCTCGAAATATGCAACCTTCGTACCTACATTGAAATACTATCTGGCTGAGTTGATAGCCCAACTATTCTTCAGACATATAGTGAAGTTGTGGGGAGTTCAGATGAGTATCGTGAGCGACAAGGATGGCAGATTCATTGGCACATTTTGGACCGAGTTTTTTTACGTTCATAGGGACAAGTTGAATATTTCCTCAAGTTATCATTCGCAAACTGATGGTCAAACAGAGAGATTCAATTGCTGCTTGGAGGAATACTTGTGCCACTTTGTCGATGCGCACCAAAAGAATTGGGTGGAGTTACTTGACATCCAGTTTTGTTTCAATTGTCAAACAAGCTCGTCAATAGGAAATAGCCCATTTGAAGTTGTAAATGGGAGACAACCTTTGTTACCTTATATTGTTGACCATCCGTATATTGGGAAAAATCCTGGCCTAAGAAGGATTTACTCATAGTAGGACTATGATGTATTGTTCACTAGAGGAATCAGTGGTACTTAAGGAGTTAGATGTAATTATATGGACAAAACGGTAAATTGTTCCGATTGTACTTATGAGCGATTTGTGAAAGGTCATCGTTCTGTTGATTGGTTATATCCAATGGACACAAAAATATATTTGTGGTGAAAAGAGTGCAGCTGTCGGTCTTTAGTAGAATGCCCGACAGTTAACGGATGGTGTATATCGTGATTAAAGAGTTTAGTCAGTTATTCACGTACGATTAGAGCTTCAAGCTACAATTCCATAAGGTCTCCTTAGTAGCTCAATGGATTCAAGTTGAGAATCAGTTTTTGGGTTAGTTTGAAATGTTCAAATTAACAAGAGGAAATTTGATTATATATGATATAATTAAAGTGGATCAATTATATGAGATATAATTGACTTAATGTATTAGATACATTTATTGGAGGAATTATTATTAAATGCTATAAGGGAGAAAAAGAACTATGGTTTATATATTGCATGAGATGTGATAATAAAACTATAGGTTATGAATATATTGATTATATTTGTAATTAAATCAATTATGGGATAATTGGTTACATTTTTTCTCCCATAACCGACTTAGTGAGAAGTTGTCATCAGTTATGGTAACTGATGGTTAAAATAGAAATCGTTTTCATTTTTATAGAATGCGATCATTAAGATTTTAGGATCAGACGATCAAAAGCATAAGCAATACGATAGCTTGAGAGCATACACGGTCGTGTAGCAAGTTTTCTATACGATAGTCACTTATCCTCTAGACGATCAAGTACACTGTCTATACGATAAACTAAATCTACCTCCCACTTACTCGATCGTCTACACGATCTGCCAAATTCCTCCAATCCTCTACCAAATCCTACAGAGCCCACGACTTTTAGATTCTCACACCGAGAATACCAAGGTAGCCTACTGGTGGTGTTTGTTTCGTGTTCAAGGGTCGAGTGTAGATTGGTTCTTGTTCGAGGAGATTACTGAGGCTTGACATTCATGTTTGGTGAACAATCGTGCAGTAAGTTCAAGGGAACGAGAAGAATAGTTCTTCAAGGGTAAGTTCACTTGAACCTTAGTATTTCTCTTTTGAAAGCATGTTGTAATTTTAGAGTTTTGCATAACTATTACTGTTAGATTGTAAATGTGTATGTTCTATCACAATGGGGTTTGGAATGATCTCGCTTCTGTTCACAGGTTTCTTTGTTAAGAGTTCCTTCAAATGTAGGCTTGAAGAAGTCTAAGCAAGGTTTTTTTCTCCTTTGGTGGTGAGTTTTTTATTTTTGTGATGCCAGCTGAAGAAGAAGAACCTTTCTGAACAAGTATGTAGTACTGTTTTGTTGGGCTGAAGACCCTTCATAAGTCCCAAATACTCAAGATCACCATTGAAGAGATGAAGAAATGGCTCAAATCAATTCTGCCAAATCCTTGCTACTCGGAACTCGACGCTCGACACCTTGCTACTCGATCCTCGATCAGAATTCCCTTCTTCGTCTATCTGGTCTCTGTTAAATCCTCGATGCAACTCGATGATAATAGAGTTAATACTCGATCATACTCGACAATTATTGAACGATACTCGGTGCAACTCGAAGGGAAAAATGATGTATTCAGACATATTCGATTGCAATGAATCGATGCACGATTGACTCGATAACTTGATTACTCGATGTTATTTGTAATGTAAACGATAAACGCGTAATTTGCAGTGAAGTATTACTCGATGGAACCAAGAAAGATAATGGAAGAAGAAAGAGACACAGTGTTTTACATGGTTCGGCAAGGTTGCCTACGTCAACGAGAAGATTTGAAATCTTTTACTAAATGAAGTTTGTTTACATATTTGTTGTTTGCAAGAAAACTAAGAAAAGATGATAACTCTCTGTGTATATGTCATTCAAATTTGAAATCAGTGGTATTTATAATGATATACCAGTTGACTGTTACACATTAGTTAGTTACAAACAAAAATATGATGCTATTTGAGTCAAACTTCTTCAAATTCTCCACCTTGATTCCAATGCCTTGCAATCTTCATGATCTTCCTGATTCTGACCGATTTGTCTACCCTGTGTCTGGAAGCTCAAAACCAATCTGTTCTAAACATTTAAACAATTTAAGCTTTCTAACAGGTTTAGTTAACATATCAGTTACATTGTCAGAAGTATGGACTTTTAAAATTTCTATCTCCCCTGTCTCAATTTTATCTCTAATGAAGTGATATTTGATATCAATGTGCTTTGTTCTAGTATGGAATTGTGGATTTTGGGACAAATGGATAGCACTTTGGTTATCACAGTAGAGTTTCTCTACTGTTTGATCTATTCCAAATTTTTCAGCAGTCCCTTGAGCCATAAAGCCTCTTTGATTGCTTCAATTAGAGCCATATATTCAACTTCAGTTGTAAATAGGGCTACTATAGGTTGATGAGATGCTTTCTACCTGATTAGATTAGGACTAAACAGGAAAAGGTAGCCTGTTAAAGACCTCATTTTGTCCAAATCACCACCATAGTCAACATCAACATATCCATAAAGCTCTAGTTTTGGTTCAGCTAACCTTTGATAGACTAACTTAGAGTTTTTAGACCAAACTAGATACCTTAGGATCCATCTAGTAGCCTCCCAGTGTCTCTTACCAAGATTAGACATATACCTACTAACTAAGCTAACTGAATATGAGAGATCAGGTCTAGTAGAAATCATTAAATACATTAGACTTTCGACAACTTGATATAGGGTATGCCAACCATTTGTTTCTGGTGTTCTTGGTCAAAATCCTTAGGAGAGTTAGCTGAGGAAAGCTTAAAGTGCTGGGCAATGGGTAAACTCACAAGTTTGGCATCAATTATGTTGAACCTTTTAAGGATTTTCTCACAATAGTTGGACTGACTGATGCTTAGAATAGACTCCTCTTTGTTCCTATGGATCTCTATTCCTAGGACCTTGCTTGCTCCTCCTAAGTCCTTCATATCAAACTTTTTTTTTAAGAGGTTTTTAATATGGGTTAGATCTTCTTTAAACCTACATACCAACAACATGTCATCTACATATATGAGTAGGTAAACTTTGTCCTGTAAGAACCTGTGTTTACATAAGCACATATGTCAAATGAGCTTCTTTTGAACCCAATGCTAGAAATATAGTCATTGAATCTCTTATATCAGCATCTAGGTGATTGTTTTAACCCATATATAGACTGATTGAATAAGCAAAAGAGATTTTCTTTTCCTTTAACTTCAAATCCTTGAGGTTGCGTCATATAGATTGTCTCCTCTAGATGTCCATGAAGAAAAGAAGTTTTGACATCTAGTTGATACAACTCTAGATTATTTTGAGCAACTAAAGATAGAAGAAATCTTATTGAAGTTTGTTTTACAACAGGAGAGAAAATCTCAGCATAGTCTATTCCTTCCCTTTGAGTGAACCCTTTAGCAACCAATCTAGCTTTAAACCTAGGCTTTTGATCACATGATACTCCTTCTTTAAGTTTAAAAATCCATTTAGAAGCAATAGGTTAATACCCTTTTGGTAGAGGAACCAAGGACCAAGTGTCATTCACTTTTAGTGAATGCATCTCCTCATTCATTGCCTCAATCCAATCTTTTGCATTAGCACAACTTGTTGCTTCCTCAAAAGCAGTTGGTTCTTGGCTAGTAGGAGCTACTACAACATTTAAAACCAGATTCATGTAATTCATTTCAGTATATCTAGCTGGAGGTGTGATAGTTCTTCTTTGTTTATCCTTAGCTAAGACATATTGGCTTAAATAAGATTGCTCACATGCTGTCTCCTCATGTTTCTCTACGTTTTCCTCTATTTCTCTTGTGTTACTAGGTTGGTTAGACTCATTTGGCTGCTTGAATGGTAACTCCACCTCAAAACCGGTATTGGATGACTCTCTTTCATCCTCTATCTTTTTCTCCTTTTGCATAAACATCTCCTCTTCCCTAAAGGGGATGTCTTTGCTCACTAGGAACTTCCTCTCAATAGGATGTCACATTTTGAATCCTTCGACACTCTCTGTAAAGCCTATAAACTTACACTTGACTGCTCTGAATTTTAATTCTCCCTTATTTTGGTGTACAAACCTTACACAACCAAAGACCTTGAGGTTATCTAGGTTAGGAGGATGTTTGGTCTACTTTTCCTTAGGTGTAAGAAAATCTAAAGATGTGGGAGGGCACCTATTTAAGGTATACACAGTATAGGATGCAACTTTTGCCCAAAAAAATTTCCTTAAGATAGCATCAGAGAGCAAACATCTAACCCTTTTCATTATGGTTCTATTTAACCTCTTAGTAATCCCATTGTGTTGAGGTGTATACCTCACTGTTCTATGCCTAGTGATACCATTTTCACTATAAAATTTATCAAAGTGTTCATTGCAAAATTCAAGCCCCATTATCAGTTCTAAAGTATTTTAACCTTTTAGATTTTTGATTTTCTATCATGGCTTTCCATTCTTTAAACTTCCCAAATACTTGGTCCTTAGTTTTAAGAAAGTATATCTAGCTTTTCCTAGAAAAACCATCTATAAAGGTTAGAAAATACTTTAAACCACTAAGGCTTGGTGTAGGAGATAGTCTCTATAGGTCCGAATAGACATAGTCCAATGCTCCTTTGGTGGTGTGCTGAGATTTTATGAAGCTTTGCCTGGTTGCTTTACCAAAATGCAATACTCACAAAAGGAAAGGTGCTCATTGATACCTTTGGACAAGATTCCTTACTTGGACAGAGCTTGCATCCCTTTCTCACTAATATGGGAGAGTCTTTTATGCCACAAGTCAGCCTTTGTCAAGTTTGATGTTGAAGCTGTGTAGGCACTTGTCATCATCTTTACTCCTCTCACAATGTAAAGGTCATTAACCTTCTCACCAACCAACACAACTTTGGAATCCTTGATCACTCCAAAAACTCCACCTTTTACTCTGTATTCACACACAATGGAGTCCAACATGCCTAGAGATATCAAGTTTCTCTTGAGAAAAGGTACATGTCTAACATTTCTTAGAAGCTTGATTGATCCATTCTTTAGCTTCAAGGACACTTAACCAACCCCCTTTTCATTGTTGCCCATGTACACTAATTCTTCATCTATTTCCTTGTAAGTATTAAACCAAGGTCTGAAAGGTGTCATGTGATAGGTGCATCCGGAGTCTAGCACCCAATCATGCTTCCCAAGAGGACTGATTTGGTTGGTTTGATTTCTGGTGGAGGCTAAAGCATCAGAGTAAAAATAGGAACCTTCAACCACGGATGCTTCTGGTTGTTTCCCCTTCTGATCCTTCTTTTTTTCTTGGTTTTTCCTTTTCAGACTGTAGCATCTCTCATCAGGTGACCTTTTTTCTTGCAGTAATTGCATCTCAACTTGGTCTTTGGCTTGTGCTCTTCATCTGACTTGTTTTTATTTCCCTTAGACTGGTTCTGTTTGTTCTTCTCCTTGACAAACAACCCCTCTGCATTAGGCTGTTCCTTTTTGATTGACTGAAGCTCCAGCTCTCTTGTTCTAATGTTGAAATGATGGCATCAGTTGTGACTGCTTCTCTGCCATACTTCAGAGCATTCATCACCTATTTATAGGCTTTGATTAAAGAGTTTAATAGCACAAAAGCCTCATTCTCGTCGCCAATTTTATCACCAAGGCTCTTGAACTCTGAGACAATCCTCTTGAATTCATCCAAAATTTTTGAAAGAGGCTTGGCAAAATCCATCTTGAACGTGAATAACTTCTCCCTCGGATATATCTTGTTTGGGAGATCCTTTATGACAAATAGACCTTCTAGCTTGACCTACATCTTGTAGGCTGTGTCTTGATCAATTACTTGCCTCAGAATATTGTCACTAAGATTCAGAACCAGAGTCCCATATGTTGTGAGCTCCATGTCTTTTCTTTCTTGTGCTGATATGGTGGTTGGTAGCGTTGATGGGTCCAAAAGGGCCGTGTGTGCTATTTGTTGTCCAAGAATGGCTTTGATTTTGACCTTCCATAGGCCAAAATCGGCCTTCCCACCAAACTTCTCGATCTCTACCTTGCAATAGTCATTTCTAAATCGAACGAGTATCGAGTCTTGATTTCTTGAAAATCTTAAAGCTCCAAGAAAGATGACCTTGATGACCTTTAAGTGCTCTGATACCAATAATTGTTGGGCTAAAGACTCTTCACAAGTCCTAAATACTTAAGATCACCGTTGAAGAGATGAAGAAATGGCTCAAATCAATTCTGCCAAATTCTCACTACTCGAAACTCGATGCTTGACACCTTGCTACTCGATCATCGATTAGAATTCCCTTCTTCGTTTGACTGGTCTCTATTCAATCCTCGATGCAACTCGATGAAAACAGAGTTAATACTCGATTGTACTCAACGGTTATTGAACGATACTCGGTGCAACTCGAAGGTGAAAACGATATACTCGGACCTACTCGATAGCAATAAATCGATGCAGGATTGACTCGATAACTTGATTACTCGATGTGATTTGTAATGTAAACGATAGGCGCGTAATTTACAGTGAAGTATTACTTGATGGAAACAAGAAAGATAAGGGAAGAAGAAAGAGACACAGTGTTTTATGTGGTTCGACTTGCTTACATCCATGGAAAGATATGAAATCTTTTACTAAATGAAGATTGCTTACAAATTTGTTGTTTGCAAGAAAACTGAGAAAACATGATAACTCTGTGTGTGTATGTCGTTCAAATTTGAAATCAGTGGTATTTATAATGATATACCAACTGACCGTTACACATTAGCTAGTTACAAATAAAAAGCTGATGGTATTTGAGTCAAACTTTTTCATGTTTAGACAACGAAAAACTTTTAGATGCATTGGTTTGCCCACAAATTTGTAGAAGATGAAAGTAGTTGGAAGTGTTTATGATTCATTTATTTTTAAATTTTTCGATTTTATCCTTAAGCGATCATATCTTCTTTGCAACTTTTTTGGGACGATAACTGTATGA
The DNA here is from genome assembly GCF_009727055.1 of Benincasa hispida. Lineage (NCBI taxonomy): Eukaryota > Viridiplantae > Streptophyta > Magnoliopsida > Cucurbitales > Cucurbitaceae > Benincasa > Benincasa hispida. The sequence goes on from NC_052358.1 coordinate 9,867,662, forward strand.
TCGGTGCTCTTTAAGTATGATCAATGCTTTTTGTCTACTTGTTTTTTTTTCTCTGTTTGTTCATAAGATGCTTTTATTTTTTTCATAGCATAAATAGCAACATCATGCTCGAAATCGGAGCTCTAATCAACTTGGATTCACCTCTAGCACTTTTGAAAATTTTAATAACTTGAAGTGTATAATTCTTCTTTGCACTCACTAATTGCAGAAGGAAATGGCTTTATACACAATATCCAAAAGCAATAGTGTTTTTTTATTGGTTTGATATTGATCCACTCTTCAATATGCAGTTCCTTCTCAATTATATATTTTAAATCCTATTTTGGTCCATAAACTTTGAATCTTAATCTATTTTAGTCCCTAAATTTTTAAATTTGAATTAGAGGGTAAATTGGTTTTTTATGAAGAACGTAACAATCACTTTGCCATCAATTTTAGTCATTCACTTTATCTTCCATATTTTAGTCGTTCATTGAGGTACTTTTCTCAGTACCTCTCAATCCCTTTTTCATCCTTTTTTTTTAGTTATGTGATTCATTGAGGTGATATTTATTGACAATTTTTTAGAGTTTTATTTTCTATATGGGTTGCATTTATTTTCATTTTCTTGGTTTATTTTACCTTGTTATGCGATGTTTGATTCTCGGGTTTTAAAGTTCTCATAACAGAATATAGTGGAGAAGATTAATAGAAAATAAAAATATCGACGATTGAAAAAAAAAACTTTTACATGAAAAATAGATGGATCTTTTCAAAACATCTTCTTGTTGGGAATGATGTCCTAATCTCCTTGTAATCTCATAGTTTGTAAACTCTGTACGAATATATTGTTGTTAATAAAATATGTGTTATTTTATAAGCATATACTCAATCCAAAAAACTAAGATCCAAGGTTATTTCATGTAATTTAAACAACTATGTAGAGACATACAAGTGGATCTTGTTTAAATAATAACTTAAATGGTAAATGGATAAAGTTGGGTACCTTATTCTGGTGACACTATGGATACGGCTCGCTTTGTAGGTGTTACAAGTATTGTAAAGTGCTATAAATGATCTGATCCTGATCATTCATGTGGAGATATGCGAGCGGGGTATCCTATACAAAGAGTTCGTATAAGACTGGACCACGAAATGATTAGTCTCTTTATATAACGCCATTAATAATAGAGAGTTACATTTCACTAGGATGACCATAGGTGACATGAATCTTGAGTGAGTTATGAACTCTTGCATGAAGGCGGTTCTTTGATTTGTATGGGTGAGAGTGGCCAGATTGCCAACTCAACAAGCCTACCATTTTAGGGATTCATCTGACTAGAGAGCTGGAAACTCAGCTACACAAGACGAAATTCACTCCTTCCCCAATGCAGGGATAAGTAGATAAATTGCTCCTTTAAGAACTGATTCCAGGTCTTGAACATAGTGGCCACACCCTTTCCTAGCTCGAGAAGGACTTGGTCATAATGGGACTATGACTTATTGTTCATTAGAGGGATAAGAAGTTAGATGTAGCTATAGGGGCAAAACGGTATTTTGGCCCAATTGTACTTACGAGCAATTTGTGAAAGGTCATCGCACTGTTGATTGGTTATATCAATAGACACAAAAATTTATCCGTAGTGCGAAGAGTGAGCTGCCGGTATTTAATGGAGTGACTGGCAGTTAACGGATGTTGGGTAATTTAATTAAAGAGTTTATTAATTATCCGAGTACCGTTGGAGCTTCAATCTACCTCTCTGTAGCTCAATAGGGACTTAATCTTTGGATTTATTTGAAGTGTTTAAATTAATTGAGAGAATTAATTATATTTGATATAATTTAATTATAATGTATTTACATTATATTTTAAGGTAATATGATATGCATTTCAATATGATTCAAATACTATTTATATAAATGAGATTCATGTAATTAAATATAAATATGATTTATATTGAGAGGAATAAAATATTTGAATATGGTCCAAATATCATTTATATAAGTAGATTTAATATAAATATGATTTATATTAAATGCCATGTATAGTTGAGAGAGAACAAAATCTATAGTTTATATTGTATTTGATGCAATATACAACTATAGGCTATGTGATATATTTGATATAACACATATTGTATATATATAATAAAGTAGTTATATATATATATATATATTATATATNTCTATAGTTTATGTTGTATTTAATGCAATATAAACTATAGACTATATATTATATATGATATAACATATATTGTATATATATAATAAAGTAGTTATATATATATATATATATTATATATATATATATATTCTATTTTATTAATTTATTTGAAATTGATAAAAAGGGAAGTAGTTATAACTCCCTCTCCTATTCTCTCAATGACTGATGTGGGATTCAAGTTGGTTGAAAAATATCATCTTCTTCTACAATTCTGATTGAGGAGAGTTAATTGAAAGATAAAGGGTTCTCTAAAAAATTTTCTTTCTCATTCTCTCAATCTCCTTCCCTCTTCTAAGGATTCAAGTAAAGCCCACAACTCCTGCTTGAATCCTTTAATCCCAAAGAGAATATAAAGAGTTCTCGAGTGGTGGTGTTCGTGCGTGAAGAAGGAGATCCGCGAGGAAGGAGTTCTGTTCGTGGCTTGTGCAAGAGATTCCTTGAAAAAATAGTTCTTCAAAGGTAAGGTTTCTTGAAACCTATTTTTGTGTAAAAGCATGTTGTAATTTAATTTTAAATGCATATCTATTTGTATGTTTACTATAAATTTTATATTCGATAATTAATGGAATTTAGTCGATCCACTTCCACTCATGATTCTCCTCATACAAGTTCTTTCACTTTTACACTAATATGCCAGTTCGGTTATACTTTGATTCTACTAAATTTTCTTCTGATTTACTTGAAGATTCCAATTGAAAAAAAAAAATAGTAGGACTAATAACGTTTTTTTTTTGTTGACATAAAAATAGCAGGACTTAAATCATTGATAGTTAAAAAAATATATATGAAAAATATACTTTTTTTTTTTACATAAAAGATTTATAGCTAGAAAATAAATATAAGCTATCAAAAAATATAAGCCATCTCAACTTTCTGTTAAAAAGTTAACAAAATCCTAACGACAGTGACCAAAATAAATACTTTTTTAAAAGTTCAGGACTAAAATAGATATTTTTGAAAGTTTTGGGACCAAAATAGAACAAGATTTAAAGTTCAGAGACCAAAATAGGATTTTAACCTAATTATATTTGGTTACTTTCACATTTGACCATCCAAATTTCTTCTCCTCAAATCGTCTTAGTTGTAAACTCTACACACACAAAGTAATTTCTTATTGTAGTGGTTGATGTTTGTGAGTTTTGAAGTTTGAAGTTGCAAAATTTCTCTTCCATCTTTGTTTTTTCTAGGTGTTTATTGCAGTCTTGCATGGTGGTTGGTTGTATGAGATTATCCTTTTGCTTTTGGGACTTTTACTATCCTAACATAAATGTTTATGTAATTTTTTGTGCTTTTTAATCATATGTTAGCTATTGGGAATTGAAACTTTTCACAATGTAAGTTTAAGTCTTAAACTCTTTCCTTTTTTTGGACATTATTCCGGTAGTTAGAGGCCATAGTAAAATGAGTTCCACTAATTTTTTTTGTTCCTTTTGTTTGAAGATTTTGTCATTGATTCTTCTTGGTTAAGCTCCTTGAAAGGTATATAGATATTTACATTAGGAGTACTAGTTGAAACTTTGTTATTGACATATTAAAAAGGGTGTTTAAATTTGGTACTATGATTTTGGTTTTGATACTATGATTTTGGTTGGGTACATTTTTTTTATTGAATTTAAGGACATTATTTAAAGAGCAATTGGCAAGGACTGTGTTATGAGAGGTATGACCGCCCTTATATTTCTCATTTTAGGTTGACTTAGAGTTTGATAGACTACGATGGTTATGTTTCCTAGATTCAACGTTAACAAGAGAGACAATATTACTAAATGAAAATATATCAGGTTATTGAATCGTTTCTGTTTTAAGTTCATACTTATGTATTAGAAGTTCTAGCTTGATCATTAATTCCATTTATTTTAGAACTTGATATTGTATTTATTTTGCTTTCAGCATTGTCAATTTGGAAAAAAATATTTTTATTTGTAAGTATTGTGTGTGTGATTACACTGTCTGCCAGACATAGATCTTCATTGCTCATTTTTGAAACACCCAAAATATGAAAATGATCTATGTTTCTTCATTAAAAAAAAATAATTATAATAAGAAAAACAACATTTAAAATATACAAAAGTTACTAAAAAAACACGAAGATAGATAAAAGAAAACAACAATAAGTCTAGATATTCTCAAAGTCAAAAGAAACACTTGATGTGTCACCAACTGTGCCAATCTTCTCTTCAAGAGATCCAAAGAAGTCCGTCACATCCAAATTTGTTGTGTGGGATGGGTCAAATATGTCATTATCCTGGTATGCAAAATTTGCTTCCACATTTTTCTCTTTCCCTTCAGGGAGGCTTGATAGAGGTTAACTAAGTGTTTTGACATACGACAGCTACGTGACCAATGCCTAGTCATTTTGCATCGGAAGCATTTATTTTCAACACTCTTTGAACTTTTATCTTGTGGAGTTTTTCTTTTGTGATCATCATTTTGTGTGGTTCTTTTGAAATTGAATGATTAAAACGACCATTACGAAAATAATAATTATTTCTTCCTCTGCCACAGTCATGACCTCAATCGCGATCACGACCTCGACCACGATTATTATTAAAATTCATAGCATTCACTTCAGGGAATGGTGTTGTTTCGGTTGGTCGAGATTCATGATTTTTCATCAATAACTCGTTATTTTGTTTGGCCACGAGAAGACATGAAATTAATTCAGAATATTGTTTAAAACCTTTCTCTCGATATTGCTGCTACAGGAGCATATTTGAGACATGAAATGTAGAAAATGTCTTCCTTAACATATTATCATTAGTAATTTTCTCTCCGCATAACAACAATTTTGAACTGATTTTAAATAATGCGGAGTTGTAATCACTTACTGATTTGAAATCTTGTAGCCTCAAGTGCATCCACTCATAAGGAGCTTAAGGAAGAATAACTGTTTTTTTACGATCATTCATCTCTTTCAAGATTTTTCATAGGATATAGAGATCTTTTATTGTAAGATACTCCATTTTCAATCCCCCCGTGGAGATGATGACGAAGGAAAATCATAGCTTTTGCTTTGTCCTAACTAGATGTCGTATTTTCTTCTATAATTGTTTCTCCCAAGTTCATAGCATCCAGGTGAATTTCGGCATCGAGCACCCATGATAAATAATTATTGCCATTAATATTAAGGGCTGCGAATTCTAATTTTGTAAAGTTTGTCATGGAAACACTTTAGGACCTACCTTTAGTGGAGAAAACGATAGAAGCTCGTACTGATAACGTGTTGTGAATTTGAGAAGCACAACGGAAACACGGATGTAAAGAAAATATAATATAATTTATATAATAATGATTAAATATATAAAAAATAAAATATAAAATAATTAAAAACATAAAATAACTAAAATTATAAAATTGGATAATATGAAAATTAGTGGAAGTGAAATTCTCACCAATGTATGTATGATTTTAAGATCCACCAAATGCCACTATTTATAGGCAAAGTGGTAAATAGGGTGTGGATTTACATGGACACCAAATATGAATAATTACAAGGCATATGGATAATATAAAGGGTAACACGTGGGTTTGGGGACACTAAGCAGTGAACATCTATTTATTATTATAATATTCATAATAAAAACAACAATAAATAAGGAGAGCGAATTAACAAAATTAAATCAAAATTTAAAAAAAAAGGAAGAAAGAAGAAATACATGAGGAAATTGAAGGTTTTCTAGTAATTTTTTAGATAGCATGATATATATATATATATATATATATAAATGTAGATTATAGATGAAATGAAACTTTTTTTTTTTTTTTTTTTTTTTTTTTAATTCTTCACATGAGATTTTTTTAAATCTAGTGAAATTAAAACTCATAATCCCTTTAGATAGTATATATTTAAAACCTTAAAAACTTAAATTTCTTTTGATTGATCTCTTCTTGATTTTAACATTAAATCAAAGTTTTAAAAAGGAAAAAAGTACAAAATATGTAAAAAATAGTAAAAAAAATATTATAACCAATCAATTTTTTAAAAAAGTGAAAAAAACTACAAAAGTAAAAAACAATCAATCATATTCTTAATTTTGGACTTTAAGATTGGCTGAAAAAAGTGAAATCGGATATATAATATCGGTTTTATTTTTTTTTAAAGTAGATCTTTAATGTCAGTTTTAAACTGACATACCTTTAATGTTGGTTTTAAACCGACATTAAAGATTCCCTTGAATTCCTCACACTCTTTATTTTTCCCCATTTTTTTTTTAATTTCCGTCTTCACTCCCCCCATTTTCTTTTTCCTCTCATTCTCACACTTTCACTCACCACAACCCATGCGAAACCCACGAATGCAGGCATTCTTCATCTTCAGCAGCTTTTCAGACCCATACCTCTGATGGCTTGTCTTTTCTATCTCTGTTAGCTCGTCCTCTTGTCCTTTCTATCTCCATTGTCAACTCCTTCCAACGCGAGCTTCGTACCAGCTCCGTCAAGATCTGAGAGATCGACTCTTTCCAGCATCGTCGAGCTTTATTTCAGGTTTGTTCCAGATCTGGAAGTTGTTCTCTTCACATATTTCAAGTTTATTTCAGGTCAAACAAAATGTTGAAGAAGAAATTGAGAGAAAAGCTAGCAGAATCGTTGATTTCATCAGTCGTTGGAAAAGACTCCAACGGTGATGTTTCCGGTGAACCGGACACAGAATCTCGGCGACAATCCCTCAAAGAGCTGTTAGGCACTGCTAGTCGCCATGGACCCAGATTTTCTAAGCGAGAGAAATGAAGAGAATCGCTCATTTTGACAGCTTTGGATGGGAATAAAGATGAGAAGAAGGAAGATGGGAATTGAGGATTGGGAAAGATGAAGAGAGAGATTGAATGACATTGATGAATTGGCAGGTGGAAAAAACACATTATAATATAGGCAGGTGGAAAAAACCCATTATAATAGGTAGGTAGTTCATTTAATCATTTGCCTCCAGTTGTTATATATCTCAGTAGCTTAACATTTTCTTTTGAACTTTTAGATTGAATGACATTGATGAATTATGATTAATTACTTGTGAAATTTTCTCTAAAGGACTATGCTTCTTATTGTTTTAGTCTGTTCATGTTTGACATTGATCTGGAAATGGTTTGCCTTTGATTACTTTCTGTCAATGCTTGAGGAGGGAGAAACTGCATTACTAATATTGTGTAGATCTAATAGAGTTTAATATATTGATCTAAGGAATTTTTAATGGTATTGCCCTAGTCCAATTTGTATCATCTAGATTGATAGATGCTTTAGTGCCGCTCTCTCTCTCCCTTTTGATTGCTTACCAAGAAAATGCAGACTTTTTGTTGGTAGAAGCCAACACATTTCAGGTTTTCAAAAGATGGACTTGTAGTGCTGCATGCCGTGTATGATCTACCACTTTTCCTATCGTTCAGTTTGTTGCTAGAAGATGCTGAAGTTTCCTTTCTTCAGCTGTTATTTATTGCATATTTTAAACTACTTATGTGTTCTGTGCTTCACTCATGGCGTGCTACAAATATGTTTTTCTTGCAAGATCAAGGAAACCTTCCATCTTTGAAATGGACATATTTCTTTCCATAGGTCTCCATTTCTTGTATCAGTGTTGTGGTTTTGATTGCAAATATTCTGTCAGATGTACCTGAACTAGCTTTTGACTTGTTTCAGGGTAAGTTGAATTCATTGTATTTCAATAATGAAATGATTTTGAGTGAAGTTTTTCATTTTGTTAGGTGCAAGTTTGACGTGTAAGGCTAAATTTTGATTCTTGGAGATTTGGAAGGAAGATAGGAAGATTGCATTAGACATGTTTTAAGAAGGTTGATAAGTGGAGAAGGTGCACCCAACACAAAAAGGACTTCATAACAACATTAATAACAAGTACAAGTTAATATTTATAAGATGCTTATCTTCAAAGTCTATTTGTTCTAAAGTTTTGGATTAGATTTAGTGTTGGAATGCTATGACTATCCTGCAGTTATGGTAGTCATAGCTTAGTTGTTTATGACTTCTATTGAGTGGTTTATGGTAGTAGAACTTCTTAGGCAACCTTTGGTAGTTTATATTTATGCATTATTTGTCTAAATGAATCCGGTTACACTATGGTAGTTGTGGGTTATTCATGCATTATTGGTTAGGTTAATTCTTCATTATCATCGTCGAATCTTTTGTTATCTCTTGTTTAACCATTTATTATGCTTATTTGTCAATTTGAATCTAATTCGTCCTTGGAATCTTGTTTGGATAATCTAGGATTGACCCTCGATAGCATCTTTTAGTTGGAGATGTTTTTTGTGGTTTCATTTGATTAAAGTCTTGTATCCGTTTAGTGTGCTTTTTTTAGTTGCTTGAAGTTTTGGTGTTGATTACCACATATAGGTTCAAGATTGTATGTGACTTGGGAATCCCTGAGGTCTAATCCCTTTTGTTTTTTCCCCATTTCAATTAACCATAAAATAGTATTTATATCGTGATTTTAATTGATCATAAGCTGATTAGTGCTTGATTATGGTAAGTGAGGAGACATATACCTGTTACCTCCTTGGTCATCAACTGGTCTATCACTGAGGCAAGTACCCAAAACCTCATAGCTTGTCATCTTTCCTTGATTCCAACTTTATCTATTCACTTTTTCTTTTAGTACTTATTGAGTTGTTGTAACTTTGAGTATTAGTCTGAGATCTGTTCAATATTTTTCTAAAAAGATCTTTGTATATCATCTTTATGCGATTCAAATGGTGGATGATTTGTGATATGTTTCAATCTATTAGGTATTTTGTTCATTGTTAGCTTGTTTTTTCTTGTTAAATATGCCATTCATTTTGTGTTTTGTATTGTAAAGCTTTATTTGATAGATGATTGTGGACTTATTCAACTTAACAGGCTTAGATTGAGTTTGGCATGATTTGTAGAATAGTAAAAACCGCTTTTCTGAAAGTATTTATAGAAAGAGTCTAACTCTAAGGATACGAGTCTCGAAATATATCTCGAAATTAATCTTTAGAGTTCTACTTCCTTATTTGATATGTGGTTGTTAAGAGTTCTCATTTCTAATGCTAACTACTTGTGTTTGTTGGCTTTTGAAATCACTTATTTATGTAGATTTTGTGGTTTATTGTGATATTTGTTTAGATTGATGAAATTTTGAACTTTGCTGAGTTTTTGTTTTTGGCTTTTCATTTCATTGATAAGAACTGAGTCCATGAATCTGGAGGGTATAAGATCAAATGTCCATGTGACAACTTTTGAGACTTGAAGTCAAGTGAGTAATCATATCTGAGTTTTTGTAAATCATTGTTGTTTGTGTTGTTTGTTTTGTTGAGAGAAAATTATTGTTTGAATATTGTTGGAAGTGCATTTCTATGAACAAGTGTTAAAGTAAAAAAATTTTGTATTGTTGTGGTAGTGTAGTCATGTTGCCGAAATTTTTTTAAAACATAAGAGTTATAAAGTTAGTTGTAGGTTAAAATATGGTAATGTTCCTTAGTTTAGCATTGAAATTTGGGATAATTACAATGACTATTGTGCAGCTGGGGTTGTTGTTTATGGGTTGAGTTCATTTCTTTCGTTATTTATAAATTTTTTATATTAAAGCAACTTATATTTATTAGTTTATACCTCTCATATGACATCGCTCGCATGAGTACAGGGAGGTTTTGAGTAGAGGGCATAACAAACTCATCCATAGAATAGAGAAATGAATAGCATGTTTTGCACTCATTCCTTTTGGTAAGTTTGTATAAATATAGTTTCCATACTTCATGTAATTTCTTTTAGTATGATTCATTTATTTTTAAATTATTCTTGATTTTATATACTTAAGCAAGCATGTCTTCTTTGTAGATTTTTTGAGATAGTAATGACACTCCAAAGTAGACAACCAACTCTCTCAATCTTTAGTTATTTTTTTTTTTGTATTTGTTGAAAGTTAAGTTGTATATACTTGCAATTAAGATTTTATTTTGGGATTTTTTTTAATACATAAGCAGCCAACTACTGCCTTGTAAGTATAAATTTTGTTATTCTCTTTGGGAGCTAACTATTATTTGTACTTTGTAAGCAAGACTTAGATTTAAATTTTTGTGTTTGTTGAGATCTTAATATATAAAAACAATTCTTGTTTGGGGACAAATTATTATAATGTCGTTTTTAACTTTTTGATCGACAATAAAAATGGATTGGACAATGACATTTAAAAAAAGGGACAATAATTTTGGGTTTTAATGTCAGTTTAAAACTGACATTAAAAGGCTGTTGACAACCGACATTGAAGATCATGTTATAAAAGGTCTTTAATGTAAACCGACATTAAAGTCCAGAATTCTTGTAGTGGCTCTTTACTTTGTCCCCTTCTAAATTTCTTGAACTTTGTAGAATCTCAAAAAGTAAGGTCTTTCTCTCCATCCTCTTTAATACTTGAGGATCAATAGGTTGAATATGCTTGTATACTACAAAAGCATATAAAAGAATACATTAAATCACACTATATGATTTTCCAAAATTGAAAAGTGAAAAAAGTTGAAAAAGAAGACATACATTAAAAAAACGAGAGAGAGAGAAGAGAGGTGATATTTCTTCTAAACATGGAAGAGATACCAAAAGTAGAACAATTAAACTCTTCTAAAAAAGGAAAAGAACAAAGATGTTGCTATTAACCAAATAAAAAAAAAATACAAAGTAAAAAACTTGGAGAACAGGTTAATAAATAATAATAATAATAAAAGAGAGATGGAAAATGAGGAGTTGAATTTAGCTATTTATAGCGAAAACTTAGATTTAAAATCAATAAAATATAATTTAAAATTAAAATCCATGTGAATGATAAATTTTTTTTAATAATAAATTTTGGATATTAAATCAAATATAGAAATAACCAAATTTTAAACCAATAAAATTCATGTGAATGACAAATCTTTTTTAATGATAAATTTTGGATCTTAAATTAAATATTAGAATAAAATATTAGAAATAACTCAACTTAAACCAATAAAATCCATTTGAATGATAAATTTTTTCATCCACGTGAATGATATAATTTTTGTTTTTTAATGATAAATTTTGGATATTAAATAAAATATTCGAATAAAATATTATAAATAACCAAATTGTAAACCAATAAAATTCACGGGAATTATAAATTATTAGAATAAAACATTAGAAACAACCAAACTTTAAATCGATTAAATTACATGAATTATAAATTATTATTATAGATTTTTTAATAATATAAATATAAAATTACATCATATAACCTTATAATCATCAATTAGAAGGACAAAAGGGAAAATCAAATATTTCTTCCTATTTTAGATTGTGCATATATATATATATATATATATGAGATAAATTCTTTCCTTTAATTTTTTTACTATTATTGAAAATTATTTTATAGGGTGAATCAATGGACTAGTATTGAATTACATCGCAAGAAGCATTTATTTTTTTCATGAATGAATTTTAATTTGGCTCTAAGGGGGAATTTTCAATCAAATTTCAATTTCATTCGTAGTTTAATTCTCTAAATAAAATTTCTATTTGCTTTTCACTTTAATTTACAAAATTAATTCCAATCTTCTTTTGAAGGGTTTATGCCACTCATAAAACGTTAGGTCATATTTTAATTCGAATTGATTCACTAACATGTTATATATATATATATATATATATATTGTGTTAATTTTATGACGAAATTATGATTTTCTAATGTCTCGAATTTGTTAGCCAAATGTTTTTTCTAATTAGAGAACTCAAACATTTAAAACGTACGAAATTCATTAACAAAATGCATCTTTCCTTAATTCGAAAAAGTTAAAAGTGAGATCTAGTGAGATATTATTTAAAAATTAGATTTTAGTGTTTAGGTGTTAACGGTCCCATTTTAAATTGAATTTCTTAAATAAGAATAAAGTTAGACAATGGATTTTAAATAAAATTGAGTATAAGGAATAGGTTTTATTAGGCTAAAATATTTAAGTTAATGGTAAGGGAATACCTCTTGACTGAGAACTATTTAATTAGTCATATTTTATTTTGTTTTATTAATTTTTCTTTTCTTTTTTTTAAAGTTTTCTAATGGTTTCAAATCACCCATAATTATTAACTTATATATTTCTATTAAATATAGATTAATGAAATTGAGATATTTTTTCCTCTCGTAGATAAGGATCATTATCGTTCAATAAAATAAACTAAAAACATGTGTTGTAGGGTGCTACTACGCCCTACACTCAAATGACTCCCAAATCTAACATTGGTAAAATAGACAAATTTTTCTTTAAAATGGGTGACCAATCCCACTCGAAAATTATTAGTGGCGATTCCAAACTTAATGATGTTAGCCGCTTTGATGACATTGCAACACACACTAATTTTAATATTTATGGACAAAAAATGTAAGAGTTTGTTTGGTAGAAATCTGAAACACAAATTTGAAAACAAAGAATATAATGAAAACAAAGTTCTATGGAATGTTTTCCAATATGTGTTTTAGAGCATATTCATAAATTAGATTCTAATTTAAACAATCGTATAAAATGTATGTTACCATATTTATAAATGGTTATCCACTAAATATTATTTGATAATAAATTATTATTAATTTATTTATAAACATACTTCAGGTTAATTTTCTATATAATGATATTAATATTATCTAATTTATAATACATTACATAATATATATTTTTAATTTAAAAAATTAATAATTTTTAAAACATAACATAATGTATTTTTAGAACATTTCTATCTTTAAAATTCAAAATCTTATATAATGAAAATATATATATATATATAATGTTAGTTTTCATAATCAGAATCTAAAAAGTCTCCAAACAATTTAATAAATATGAAAAATAAAACAAAATTCCAATAAGCAACCAAAGAAATCCTAATTTATCCGGGAAAAAAAAAAAAAAGTAAAGTCAGTAATTTGATCCTCTTTTATGTTTCAAGTTCCAATCATTTGTTGAAGGTGATTGGACCCATATCCTCTCCTTCAAAGTCAATGTTCAAGATCCCATCTGTGACCCATCAGCCCACGTGCTACACGTGAGAAGTAATCCTATCCTCTCCATTCTCCACTACAAAAACACACAAGCTTGCTATAGGCTTGCTCTGTTATTCGGAACTCTCAGTGCCTTAAATTCGCATCGCCATGGATGACCAGCAAGTTGGAAGCAAGATTTTGATGTTTCCATGGCTTGGCTATGGCCATCTCTGTGCTTACTTGGAGTTAGCCAAAGCTCTCTCTACCAGAAATAACTTCCATATCTACTTCTGTTCAACCCCTGTTAATCTCGACTCCATTAAACCAAAGCTAATTCCTTCATCTTCCATTGAATTTGTGGAGCTTCATCTCCCTTCTTCTCCTGAATTTCCTCCCCATCTTCATGCAGCCAACGCCCTTCCCCCTCACCTTGGGCTCACTCTCCATCAAGCCTTCGCTGCGGCTGCCCCACGCTTTGAGGCAATTTTACAAACACTTTCTCCCCATCTCCTCATTTATGACTCTCTCCAGTCTTGGGCTCCTCAAATAGCTTCCTCCCTCAAGATCCCCGCCATCAACTTCAACACCTCTGGTGCTTTCATTATTTCCCATGGCTTCCACTCCATTCACTACCCCAATTCTAAACTCCCATTCTCAGATTTTGTTCTTCACAATCATTGGAAAGCCAAGTTAAACCCTGACGCTTCAGAACTTGCCCGCAGCGTCAGAGAAGCCTTTTTCTATTGCTTCAATGCATCTTGTGACGTAATTCTGATCAATAGCTTCAGGGAGGTGGAGGGGGAATATATGGATTATGTCTCCCTTCTGTCGAAGAAGAAAGTAATCCCAGTTGGGCCTTTGGTGTACGAACCGAATGACGAGGAGGAAGATGAAGATTATTCGAGAATCAAGAATTGGCTGGACAAAAAGGAAGCTCTGTCTACGGTTCTGGTGTCATTCGGAAGTGAAAGGTACGCGTCGGAGGAAGAAATGGAAGAAATAGGAAAAGGGTTAGAGGAGAGTGAGGCGAATTTCATATGGGTGGAAAGGATTAATCCAAAAGAAGATGAAGAAGAAAAGAGAAGGGGATTTGTGGAGAGGGCTGGAGAAAAGGCGATGGTAGTGAAAGGATGGGCTCCACAGGGGAAGATACTGAAGCATGGGAGCATTGGGGGATTTGTGAGCCACTGTGGATGGAACTCTGTGTTAGAGAGCATCGTGTTTGGAGTACCCATAATTGGAGTTCCGGTGTCTTGGGACCAACCCTTTAATGCCAGAGTGGTGGAAGAAGCAGGGGTGGGGGTAGAGGCCAAGCGAGATCCCGACGGCAAAATTCAAAGACAAGAACTCGCAAAGCTAATCAAAGAAGTAGTGGTTGAGAAAACCAGAGAAGAGTTGAGGATGAAAGTAAGAGAAATGAGTGAGATTTTGAACAAAACAGGCGATGAGAAGATTGAGAACATGGTAGCTCAAATCTCTCACTTGACCAATATTTAACGAACATCAATATTAGGAAAGAATTTCTTAGAAAAAAATTTAGCTCTTCGCCTGCACCAGCTATCCAATAAATTTTTAAAAATATTTTTCAGTTCAATCATTAACACAATAAAAGATACTTAAAAAAGGAAAGAATTTTCACTTGTTGAATTACTAGTGACTTACCTTGTTCAATTCACATCATATGTTTAGTCAATTGACACCCTATAGTTTCATGCATTTATATTAAAAAATAAAAATCATAAAAAAAATGTGGACGTCGATTAGTAGATGAACTTGAAATTTATTTTATTATTTTTTCTTTTAGAAAGAAAATCTTCTATTTGATGTTTACAATCAAACTAACAATTAGTTTTTTCAAATACAAAAATCATATATTTACTAAAGAACTTACTCTTTGCAATTCATTCAAGGAATTAAGAAAGCAAGGGTGGGAGTGGGGGCCAAGCGAGATCCAGATGGAATAATTCAAGGCCAAGAAATTGCAAGGCTGATCAATCAAGTATTGGAATGTCTTTAAATTTATATAGAATTAAACATAAATACATAGAGTTAAACAAAGCATATCTTGAACTTAGGAGATGTCACAAGGTGGGGTTGCAGATGGCTTCTACGTCCCCATCTCTACTATCCATTTTGTTACGAAATCGACAATTAAAGAACACAAAAAGGAACGTAGAGATAGAGAAGATCGACACACAGCGAGACCCCCCTACTTGGTTGTTCGAAGTGCCAACAAACAAATTCAAGGTATTTTAACAAATCTCCACATTGACTTGAATTCTCTCCCAGATAACAGATGTACCAAATGCAACATAAATCAATATTGCCAGATGTACCCAGACTTCTCCCTCATGCCTCAAAGTGTCCCACAAAGGGGATCACTAACAATTCAAAACATTCAGCAAGTCCAAACAATGCTGGAACTTGCTTTGTGGGACCGGTTTAGTGAACATATCAGCAGGGTTATCACCAGTACCAATTTTCATCACTTTAACTCTTTGCTCACCTCTTAAGAAGTGATATCTTACATCTATGTGCTTAGTTCTCTCATGATGAACTTGATCCTTGGCTAGGCATATTGCACTCAAACTATCATAATATACAATAGCTTGGTCATGATGCAAAAAGATCACCAACTAACCCCCTCAGCCATATTTCCTCTTTAGCAGCTTTTGTCAAGGCCATGTACTCTGCTTTAGTAGTAGACAAAGTAACTGTAGGCTGTAAGGTTGCCTTCCAACTAACAACAGAACCACCCAGAGTGAACACATAGTCAGTCATAGACCTCCTACTGTCAACATCTCCAACATAGTCAGAATCAGAATAACCGATCACCAAACACTCTTTGCAATTCCCATAAACGAGATCAACATCAAACATACCACTAAGGTAACGCAAAATTCTTTTAACGGCTTGCCAATGCTCCTTCCCAAGTTGAACCATTAACCTGCTGACAACACTAACAACATGGGCAAGATCAGGCCTAGTACAGACCATATCATACATCAAACTTCCCACTGCACTAGTATAAGGAACTCGAGACATGTACTCCTTCTCAGCTTCAGATTGTGGTAAAAGCATAAATGACAAACAAGCATTTACAGCACTAGAAGTATCTATAGGCTTAGCTGATGACATACCAAATCTGGACAATATTTTCTGAATATATCCTTTCTACGACAAGAAAAGCTTATTCTTATCTTTGTCCCTATAAATCTCCATACCCAAAATTTTTTGAGCAGTACCTAAATCTTTCATATCAAACTCAGCATTAAGAAGATTCTTCAATTTTAGAATGTCAGACTTGGACTTTGTAGCTATGAGAATATCATCTACATATAAAAGTAGATAAATCATCGAACCATCATCAGCTTTGTTGTGATATACACAACAATCATATGGACTCCTGTTATAGCCAAGTCCAATCATATAGCTGTCAAATCGTTTGTACCACTGCCTTGAAGACTACTTTAACCCATACAAAGATTTCTTCAACTTGCAAACATAATCTTCTTTACCTGGATACTAGAACCCATCTGGTTGGGTCATGTAAATCTCTTCCTTCAACTCTCCATGTAAGAAAGCTGTCTTCACATCTAGTTGTTCAAGTTCCAAACTCTAATGTGCTACTATAGCTAGTAATACCCTGATAGAAGTATGTCTGACTACTGGTGAGAAGATCTCGTTATAATCAACTCCTTCCCTTTGTGTGAACCCTCTAGCAACAACTCGAGCTTTATATTTAATGTCATCTAAAGGTGATATTCCCTCCTTTTTCGTGAAGACCCATTTACAAGTGACAATTTTTCTCTCCTTAGGTCGTTTAACTAATTCCCAAGTCTGATTTTTGTCAAGAGATTCCATCTCATCCCCCATAGCAGCAAGCCATTGAGCAGACTCACCACATGACACAACTTCTCTATAAGTGGATGGCTTATGAGGATCCACCTCTTCAGCAACCTGCAACACAAAAGTAACCATATCTTCAAAATCATACCTCACAGGAGGTCCAACACCAACTCTTCTAGCTCTATCATGAGCTATACTCGGTTGATCTACTCGTGATCTAGAATTCTCAGGCAAAACAACTTCTGACGTTTTAGGCACATTAATTTTTGGTTGCACATCAGTTTCTGTAGTAACGTGTTGATCTTTTCCACCTTGATGTTGTAGTTCATTCACAGCTGAAATGAATTGTATCTCCACCTGTTTATCAACACTACTACTTTCTCCCACATCAGTAGACATCATAAAAGGCTTTACAATTGAGTTAAACATGAAATTTTCATCAAATATCACAGTCCTACTAAGTATGACTCTATTCTTAGAAGGTGACCAGACTCTATATCCCTTAACTCCATTCCCAAAACCCACAAATATACCATTTTTAGCTATCGGTTCTAATTTACCCTCATTAACATGATAGTAGACAGTACAACCAAAAACTTTTAATAAAGAATAATCTGCAGGCTTACCATACCACACCTCGTAAGGTGTTTTACAATAAATAGCTTTGTGAGGTCCACGATTGATCAGATAACATGATGTATTTATTACTTCTGCCCAAAACCTTATAGTCAACCCTGCATTAGAGAGCATGCATCTTGCTCTCTCCAACAACGTCTGATTCATACATTCTGCAACCCTATTTTACTGTGGAGTATCCCTAACAATGTGATGGCGAACAATCTCCTCAGCTTTACAGCACTCATTAAATTCAGATCCATAGAATTCTAGTCCATTATCAATTCACAACCTTTTGATCTTCTTCCCAATTTGATTTTCAATCAATATCTTCCATTGCTTGAAATTCTTGAAGGCTCCACTTTTATGTTTCATCATAAAAACCTAAGTCATTCTTGAGTAATCATCAATTATAGATAAAAAATACCTACTGCCTCCAATAGATTCAACTTTGGAAGGTTCCCAACAATTTGAATGAATATAATCAAGTGTCCCTTTTGTATGATGAACACCTCTTGGAAACTTGCTGCGATAAAGCTTCCCAAATACACAATATTCACAGAATTCAAAATCCTGCACCTTGTGCCCACAAAGAAGATCCCTTTTTGATAGAATTTGCATCCCTTTTTCACTCATTTGACCAAGTCTCATATGCCATAACTTAGTCATATCATCTTTGTGAACGACCGATGATGCAACAACACCTGTTATCGTGGAACCTAATAGAAAATACAGTGTTCCACGCTTTATGCCTTTCAGAACTACCTCAGAACCCTTATAGACATAAATTGCTCCATCTTCACCTTTAAAACTGTAACCCTTACTATCGAGTACACTAAAGGATATCAAACTCTTATTCATTAGTGGAACATGCCTAACCTCTTTTAAAGTGTAGAAGCCATCATTATATGTTCGTATCTTAACTGAGCCGATTCCAACTATCTTGCATACAGCACCATTAGCCATGCTAACATTCCCTCCATCTATTTGCTGAAAGGTTGAGAACCACTCTCTATTTGGGCACATATGATAAGATGCCCTAGAATCAAGAACCCATACATCATCAGAATATGAATGTTCGTTCATAACTAAAGCTAGATCTCCTTCAAAATCCATCTCGACTTCTTTAGGATCAATCTCAACTTGTGCAACAGAGGTGGATGCTTCCCTTTTGTCACTCTTTTTCTTCTTTTCCTGATTCCTTTTTATCTTAGGACATTCGGTTTTCCAATGCTTCTTTTCTTTACAGTAGTGACAAATATCATCTGACCTAGAACCCTTTGACTTCGAAGACATTTTATTCTGGTTTGACTTATGCTTATCAGAATTCCTATGTCCCTTGCTCTCTGTAGAAGCTAACAAGATGCCTGACTTTCTGTATCTGAACTTCCTGCATTCTGACAATCCTCTCTCATAAGCAACGTGGACTTTGTATCTTCTAAGGTCAGAGTTTCTTTCCCTCCAATATATGAGTCAACGAAAGTCTCATACGACGGGGGCAAAGATGTCAACAAAATTAGGGCAGCATCCTCATCATCAACTTTAATCTCTAAGTTACGCAGATCTAATAAAATTTTATTTAATTGATCAAGATGCTCTCGTAGATACGTACCTTTCTACATACATAGATGATACAGACGTTTCATCATAAACAACTTCTTGGTTAAAGATTTCGTCATGTAAAGACTTTCTAACTTCAACCAAAGACCAGCGACAGTTTCTTCATCTGCAACTTCGATGATGACATCATCAACCAAACCTAGCATGATTGTCGAATGAGCCTTCTCCTCAAGAGTCTGCCACTCTTCGTCATCCACGACAGCCTTCTTTGACTTACCCGTCAACGGCACCCACAGCCCTTGCTACTTTAGCAGGGATCGCATCTTGATCTACCATAAACCAAAACTGTTCCTCCTGGTAAATTTGTCGATCTTTAAGTTCACGCCAGACATCTTCAATTGTCAAACAAATGCGGAATTTCGAAGAAACCCTAACAAGACTTTGATACCAGTTTGTTACGAAATCGACAATTAAAGAACACACAAAAGAACGTAGAGATAGAGAAGATCAACACACGAATATATCTGGTTCACTAACGGTGTGTTAGCTACATCCACGGGCAGAGGGAGAACAATATTATTAGGGACAGGAAATTACATCAAACGGCGCCTCTAAGGTTAGAGAGTTTATATAGCGCACTACTTTAAACCCTAGGATCATAATCATAAATAACTACAAATAAATAAATATGCTAAATACGAATTCTGAATAGG
This sequence comes from Benincasa hispida, assembly GCF_009727055.1. Lineage (NCBI taxonomy): Eukaryota > Viridiplantae > Streptophyta > Magnoliopsida > Cucurbitales > Cucurbitaceae > Benincasa > Benincasa hispida. The sequence goes on from NC_052358.1 coordinate 9,887,547, forward strand.
TTTCAGGGGCGTTGCTTGGTTGTTCGAAGCGCCAACATAATAATAACTACAAATAAATAAAAATGCTAACTACCTTAGGGTCACAAGCGAGACCCCAGTACTTGGTTGTTCGAAGCGCCAACAAACAAATTCAAGGCATTTTAACACATTCATTCCTCATTCTCATGAAATTCGCTATCGAGAATTTGCAGGATTGGGTTCCGTATAGAATTTTTCCACATTTGATTTTTTTTTTTAAATAATTAATTTAAATTACTATTTTGGAAATTTAATAATTTAATAATTAAATTTCTCACTCACTCATATATGACAAAGATATAATTAAAATATTTAATTTTCATAATTTCTAAAAATTAAAATTTATATATTACAACAACATTTTCTAATATTAACATATATATATATATATATATATATAAACTAAACAATGATTTTAAAACTAACAATAAACCCACTGTACTGTAGGTTTGTATATATTTAATCAGGGTAAGGTAGGGTAGGGGATGAGGGCGGTAATATAATCTCCATCCTCGTTCTTATTTAGACAGTGGAGAAAATTTCTAACCAACCCCCTCATTCCCTATCTACTAAGGGATTTTTCACCCTGTTCGAAGCAAGTCTCGGGCACTGTAGATTAAATGAGCATCTCTACTTGAACTATATATGGAAATAACACCTGTTTACTCCTATACTAAATTTACGCCAAAGGTTATTCATATGAAAATTTGGAAACCTTCATATTTTAGTAACGATGACTAGGAATGAGCAAACCCCTGAACTTGTCTTATTAGTTAATTAAGTTTAAGTCCTCTTAATTATGTGTTTAAGACATGTATTAGTAATAATGAAAAAGAATGCATTAAGTATGTTTAATGAAGATTTCATTTGAAAGGCAAGGAGAGGAAAATTTTTTTAAGTGTTACTTGTATATGCGTCCAGATGCTGAACCTAGTCGACGCGTAGAAAGTGGATAATGATAATGGAAAACCGGAGGAAGGGCAAGAAAATATGCTAAGTGTAAAAGCTTAAGCTCTCAGGTAGAAAGAGATATAATGACACTTAGTGGTAAGATGGAGAAATAGTTGTCTGAGATAGGTGTCGAGGTGAGTTCGAGAAGGTAAACACATATAGGATGCGTCAAGGAAGATGTTAAGTCAATGGCTAGATGGGTCGCGAGACACAAGGCATATGTTGACTAAGGGCCAAGGTTGAGCTTCGTGCTTGCGAGGTGATGGCTAAGCGGTTGGAGCTTATACGCTGAGCAAGGATGTGCGTATAAGCTTAAGAGAACGTTGAAAATTTCAGTGGAGGCTTGGAAATGTTGATAGGTAGCATGCGTTCATGCATGGGTTTAATCCGTGAAGGCGTGACACAAAGGCTAAGATGCGTTTGTCGAGAGAAGGGAATGTGTTGCAAATTTAGCCAATGCGATGATTTAATAACCTAGGCATTGGTGTAGAGATGGAAGATTTCAGCTTAATCACCAAGCTTGGTGGGACAACTGTCATGTTTAGATGCTCTAAACATGTTTAAGCTAGTTCTGATGTTAAGCATACATGATAACCATGCACTCCTAAGTATATAAGGGAGGTTGAAAGAAGAGCTCGGTTTGGTTGATCAAATTGTGTTAAGGGAGAAGAGTGCAACTGACTTAGAAACTTCATTGAGGTTGAAGAAAGTTGAAGGTGCCGATAAGAAATTCTTTGATTTTGGGTGGGTTGAAACTTGAAGAATTTTATAAGGGTTTAAGAGCTTGTAAACCTGATCGAGAAAAGTGAGAAGGCTGATGAAATCTAGTCTTGTTAGGAGGAATCAGGAGCTCAAAATTTGAGGTAAGGAAGTTCAGATTCTAAAATTAAAATTATGAAATCTGGATGTTTGATTTTGAGATGATGTTATGGATGAATAAGTAGACAACTGCATACGAAGAATAAGCAAACAGTTGATTCAGTGAGGTTATGTGTTAACACATACAACATAGCAAATCCACAATGAAGGTAATTTGAGTACATCGTATAGTGGATGTATGTCACATAGGTTGAGAAGTGTTTCAACGCTTACCCGAGCATCTTGAGAAGGGATTCCCAATTGTCATTTAAGTTATAAGGTAAGATGACTAAGGAATAGTTGATGCGTCGAAAATATGATGCGATAACCATTAGTATGCGATAAAGATAAGCTATGTGTAAAGCTCAAAAGGGAGCTAAATATACTGATCGATAGTCCTTTCCTTTTTAGGGAAAACACAAATAGGAGAGGCATACAACCCCTTGGATAAATAGCTTAAGACAGTGAGTGACTACACAAATTTTATGAATGATTTCTAACGCATAGACATTTTATATGAAGTTATTATATTACTATTTTCTCCAACACATGCCTTAAAAAGAATGTTAATTGCATGATCTATGTTTTTAAATGATGAAATTATTTGAGTTTAGCATGCATTTTTCAATAGCCTATGCCATGTTTTATCGCATGATGAAATTGATCAAGTAACTCCACATTTTACAAGGCACTATGTGTTGATATGAAACCATGAGGTATGATTATTTCAAATATGCATATTCTATATATGTTCTTAAATGTCTAAATGTTTGTGCCTTGTACAAACCCTACTCCAATGTTGGTAACAAAGGTACAGTAAGGTACCAGATTTCAATGATGTTAGGGATCTTTGACACCGAAGGTATATTATCGACGTCGATGAGATTGAGCAAAAGGGCTCCTCTCAATTAAGTTTATTAAGGATTGAGCGAAATGGCTCTCTCACATGTTCAGTTAGTGAAGTAGTGGAGTTTTTCATAATGATGTTAATGAGTTTTATTACAGGTTTTACACGATGTATTTTACGATTTCAATTCCATTTTCAAAACCCTGATTATGATTTTATAAATGTTTTCCTTGATAGGCACATTTATGTTATTTGTGATTTAAAGTATGTTTTATTTAGGATAGTCATTCACTGGGCTTTTCAACTCACTTTTTTTTTTAAAAAAATATTTTCCTCCCCAAGTAGAGGTCGACATCTCGAGGCTTAGCGGTATTGCCAATCAGTCTCTCCCTAGACCCTCAGGAATATTATAGTTTATGTTGAGATTGGTGTCCTAATTCTTCCGGAGTCTCGTAGTTTGTACACTTTGTTCACATTGTTATTAATAAAATAAATGTTATTTTATTTGTATTTACTCATATCCATTAGACAAAGATCCGTGGCTATTTTATGTAAACTTAAGCATGTATATGAAATATACAAGTGGATCATGCCTTAAGTAATAACCTAAATGGTCTGTAGTATAAGGATAAAGGAGGGACACCTTATCCTAGTGACACTACAGATACGACCTGCTTTGTAGAGGTTTACAAGTGTTATGAACTACTAAAGATGGTCTGATCCTGACCATTCATGTGGAGATATGCGAACGGGGGTGTCCTATACAAAGAGTTTGTATAAGACCGGACCGCGAGATGATTAGTCTCTTTATATAACACCGTATATAATTGAGACTTACATCTCACTAACATGACCATAGGTGACATGAACTTAATCCTGTGTGTTTTGGGAACTTCTGCCTATAAAGGCAGTCCTTTAATTAGTATAGGTGAGAGTGGCCAAATTGCCAACTCAACAAGCCTACCTTTTTGAGGATATGTCTAATTGAGGAGCTGGGAACTCAGTTATACAAGACAAAGAAATTAACTTCTTCCCTGAAACAGGGTAAGTAGATAGATTGCTCCCTTAAGGGCTGATTCCCGATCTTGAACATAGTGGCCACACCCTCTCTTTGGAAGAGAGACCTAGTCATAGTAGGACTATGACTTATTGTTCATTAAAGGAATCAATAGTACATAAGGAGTTAAATGTAACTACAGGGGCAAAATGGTAAAGTAGCTCAGCTGTACTTACGAGCGATTTATGAAGGGTTATCGCACTATTGATTAGTTAATATGGACACAAAAATATATCTGTAGTGAGAAGAGTGCAGTTGTCGGTCTTTAGTGGAGTGCCCGAAAGTTAACGGATGGTAGATCCCATGACTAAAGAGTTTAGTCAGTTATTCTGGACCTTCAAGTTACAGGTCCATATAGTCCCCCTAGAGCTCAATGGGTTTAAATTGAGAATCAGATTTTGGGATTAGTTTGAAGTGTTCAAATTAATAATAGGAAATTCAATTACATATGATATAATTGGTGTGATGTATGAGATACATCAAGTGGAGGAATTAATGTAATTATGATTTACATTAAGTACCATAAAATAGAAAAATAACTATGGTTTGTATGTTTCATGAGATGAAATATTAAAACTATAGGTTATAAATATAATATGGTAAGTTGGTTATCATATTTATTTATAATATTTTCATTATATGAAAATTAATTTCCTTTTCTCTAATAATTGATTGAGTGGGAGGGTATTAGAAGTTTTATAGTAACTATGAGATAAAAGAAAAATTGTTTTCCTAATTTTAGAAGTTACTTCATTCGAAAAGTACTCATGGAGACAAGTTATCAAGTGAAAGAGTTTCACTAAGCGATAGCCGTTGAGAGACTAAACGATCATTTAAGAGTTGACAATATGATCATTGACCTTTTGATCGTTGCTACACGATCAAGTAGTAAGAGTCAATGCGATAGGCTTCGTTTACTAAACAATCGAGCACATCATCTATGCGATAGATTGTGTACTTATCTCCCACTTGCTCGATCGTCTACTCGATCATAGACATCCAGTCTCTTCTCAAGCCAAGATCATACAGAGCCCACAACTCCTGGATTCTCACACCGAGAATAACAAGTAACCATTGTGGTGGTGTCTTCACTTAGTTCATGGATCGAATTAGACTCGATTAGGTTCGAGGAGCTGTTTGCTGTTCGTGTTGTTCATGTGGTGATCGTTGTGTTCGTGTGTTGTTGTCTTTGGACGCATTGTAGATTGTTTAAGGGATTCTTGAAGAATGGTTCTTTAAAGGTATGCATCCTCTATCCCTTGTATCATCATTTAGCATGTTGTAATTTCTATTTTTGCATGACCTATTAGTTTCCATTCTTAAACTGTAATTGTTTAGTGTTCAATTCGAATGGAATTTAATATGATCCCTTCTACTGCTCATGGAAATCCTCGCGTTTTATATCCTTTAGTTTAGGTGGCTCGTATCATTCTGTTTAAGTTGTATTTCCACGTTAAGAGGAGAACAAAGTAGAGTTTGTGTTGTATATAAGTTTGATTTTTTTTAAAATTTGTTATGTATGTTTATGTTGATATTTCTTATTAGCGGTAAACTATATGTTAAAAGTGGTTGTTGCAGTTATGTGTTGAGTTCTATACTAATTAGGTTTAACAGGTGCTAAGAATACTGGTTTCCATGAGTATGTTGGGAGTAGTTGCCATAAAAAGATTGGTAATTGCTGTCACCACATCTCTTCTCGGATTAAGAGGGTAATCTGGGATGGGTGTGATAAGTTGGTATCAAAGGATAAGGTTTTGGGGAGTAGAATCATGCATTATATTTGGAGCATATGAATAATGTTATGAGCCTAATAATGTATATATGACGGAGTGACTTGGAAGATGGCTGAAAGGGATCGTGACCCTACCAGAGATCTCGTAGCTTAAGGGGATCTAGAGTTAGTCAGAGGACCGATAATGAAAAAATCTACATCAAAGGGAGAGTCTAGTACCCCTCAGGTCAGAGCCGATCCTAAAATGAAGGATAGAGTCTTTGATAAAATTGCTCAGAGATTAACAGCTAGTGTAAGATCTGTATCGGCAGTTCCTGAGAAAAAGTATGGTATTGAAAGAATGAAGGCACTGGGTGCCACTGCTTTTGAAGGCATTACTGACTCCTGCTGAGGTGTGGTTGATTTAGTTAAAGAAGTGTTTCCAAGTAAGTGGATGCCTAGAGGACTGTAAGGTTAAATTGATAGTTTTTTTTTTTTTTTTTTACAGAAACAAGTAGAGCAATGGTGGAGAGTGATAGATTCGTGAAGAAATGGATAAGAAGAGATGTCATAGAAGGAGTTTAAAAGAATTCATACCATGAGGCAAAGAGGAATGAGTTTTTGAAGCTTGTTCAAGGTAGTATGAAAGTTATTGAGTATGGACAGAAGTATACCGGGTTATCCAAGTATGTTCTATAATCATAGCCAAAGAGAAATACAAATGTAAAAATTTTGAGAGTGGTTTAAGGAGGGAAATATGGACTCTCGTTACTTCTACAACTAACTAGACCTATTTTTCTTAGTTAGTTGAGACTGCCATGCGAGTGGAGGAGAGTTTGATAGAGGATAGGTAGGATAGAGAAGTCTCTAGAGGGGAGAAGAGGAAATTTGCGTCAGGAGAGTCTAGCAGGAGAGATTTTAGGCCTCATTTTAGTGGGCTAGTGACCTTTCAAGGTAGTACAACTGACAGACAGCAGATGAGAGGCAGATAGAAATCCGGTCAGACATTTGGGGGAAGATCAGGATGTTCTGGGGAATCAGTGGCCAGTACAAGTAGGAAGCCCCAGTGTACCAGATGTGGTAAATTTCATGTAGGCCATGCTATGAAGAACATAATGTCTGTTATCAGTATGGAAAACTTGGACATTATAGGAAGGGATGTCCTCAGTTGATTTCAGGGGCACAGACTGAGCAAAAAGCAACATCCCAAGTAGTGATGCAGCCTAAGGTAGGCATAATGGGCAAAGAGGGCACTAGTGGTGCCAAACAGAAGAGTGTAGTAGGACGACCACGTCAGTAGAGCAACATTTACACCATAACCCAGCAGGAGGCTAAGGATGCACCAGATTTCGTTACTTGTACGGTCTTTATTCATGATAGACCTGTACGTATTTTATTTGGTCCATGAGTGACTCGTTCATTTATTTCTAGTATGTTTGCATTGAATATTGATAGGCTGCTAGAAACTATGCCGATGGAGCTAGTTATTTCTACCCCTATAGATGATGTGCTGCTTGTTAATAATTATTATAGAAACTGTGTAATTCACATAGAAGGACAGAACATGAAGATTGACTTAATTCCCCCAGAATTGTTAGAGTTTGATGTTATTCTGGGGATGAATTCCTTGTTTAGATATCATGCATCTGTGGATTGTTATAAGAAAGAAGTAATGTTTAGATTGCCAGATCATGCAGAAGTAGTATTTGTAGGGGGGAAAGAAAATGCTCCCTTCTTGTCTGATTTCAACAGTTAAGGCAAGAAAGCTACTGAGTAAAGTTGTACAACATACTTGGCCCATGTAACAGTTTCTTCATCGAAGAAGATAACACCAGAAGATGTTCCTGTGGTGTACGAGTTCCTTAATGTGTTCTCTAAAGAGCTATCAGAGTTACCATCGGATTAAGAAGTGGAGTTTACCATATATTTGATACCAAGAATAGCACCTATCTCACAGACACCATACAAGATGGCTATAGCTGAGCTGAAGGAATTGAAAGCACAATTGTAGGAATTAATAAATAAGGACTATATTTGGCCCAGTGTGTCATCTTGGGGAGCACCAGTTTTATTTGTGAAGAAGAAGGTGACACATTCAGATTATGTATTAACTACAGATAACTGAACAAGGTAACCATACAAAATAAGTATTTGTTTCCTCGTATTGATGACTTGTTTGATCGGCTGAATGAAGCATCAGTATTTTCAAAGATTGATCTAAGATCAAGTTACCACCAGTTGAAGGTTAGGGAGTCTGATATCCCTAAGACAACATTTCGAACTAGGTATAGGCTTTATGAGTTTCTGGTTATGCCATTTGGTTTAACTAATGCTCCAGCAGTGTTTATGGATTTAATGAACATGATATTTCATGCATACTTGGATAAGTTTGTGATTGTTTTAGATGATATCCTGGTGTATTCAAATAACAAAGAAGATCATGTAGAGCATTTGAGAATAGTATTGCAAATACTACGTGAGAAATAGTTATATGCTAAGTTTAGCAAGTGTGAATTCTGGTTAGAACATGTGGTATTTCTAGGACATGTGGTGTCTGCAGTAGGAGTCAGTGTTGATCCTTAGAAGATTGAGGCTGTAGTCAGATGGGAACGACCTACCACAGTCATAGAGGTACGTAGTTTCCTTCGTTTGGTAGGTTATTAAAGGAGGTTTATGGAGGGTTTCTCGAAAATAGCTCTTCAATTGACCTATTTGACCAGAAAGGATGCTAAATTTGAATGGGTAGATGACTGTGAGCAAAGTGTTGAAGATTTGAAGCGAAGATTGGTAACTGCGCCAATCTTAACTCTTATAGTGCCAGGAAAAGAGTTCAAGATTTACTGCGACATATCTAGACAGGGATTGGGATGTGTGTTGATGCAAGGTGGTAAAGTTATAGCTTAAGCTTCCAGGCAGCTGAAGAAGCATGAAGGTAATTATCCTACTCATGATCTGGAATTAGCTGTTGTGTTAGCATTAAAGATATGGAGACATTACTTGTATGGTGAAAAATGCCATATCTTTACAAATCATAAGATTTTGAAATATATATTTGATCAGAAGGAGTTGAAGACAAAGACAATGGATGGAGTTGATAAAATATTATGATTGCACTATTGATTACCATCCAAGTAAACCAATGTGGTAGCTGATGCTTTGAGTAGAAAGTCCAGCTGTTCCAGAGACATGTTGAATTCTTTAATGGGAAGTAACAAGAATTCAAAGGAGCCAATGCAGCTTTTTCAGTAGGTCATTTAGAAGAAATGATAGCTCATTTCTAGGTAAGACCTACACTAACAGATGATATCACTGGGGCTCAAATGACAGATGATAAACTCAGTAAGTTGATTAAAGAAATTAAACAACAACAAAGATCAGATTTCATGTTAATACATGATGAAGCGTTAATGAAGGATAACATATTATGTGTTCCTGATGATGAGTTGTTAAAAAAATACCATGTTAGAAGAGGCTCATAAGTCAGCCTATGTTATGCATCCAGGTACACCGAGATGTACAGAACCTTGAAGAACTCTTATTGGTGGTTAGGAATGAAGAAAAACATAGCCAATTATGTAGATGGATGTTTTATCTATTAGCAAGTTAAGCTAGTATGTCAGAGACCTACAGGTTTGTTAAACCCACTTCCAATATTGGAATGGAAATAAAAGCACGTGACCATGGAGTTTATGTTTGGATTACCCATAATACTTAGTGGTTATGATAGGATTTAGGTAATAGTAAATAGGATGACTAATACACTAAAGTTTTTGCCCATTAAAGCTACGTTTACCCTTGATCAGCTGGCTAAATTATATGTTGACCAAGTTGTGAGCCAATTTGGAGCTTCAGTATCTATTATATCATATAGAGATCCAAGACCCACTTCAAAGTTCTGGCCTAGTTTGTAAAAGGCATTTGGTACTAAGCTACATTTCATTACAGCCTTTCATCCATAGATGGATGGACAGTCAGAATAAACGATCTAGACTCTGGAAGATATGTTGAGAGCTTGTGTACTATAGTTTAGAGGTAGTTGAGATACACATTTGTCACTGGCAGAATTTTCTTATAGGAATAGTTTTCAATCAAGTATCGATATGATACCGTATGAGGCTTTATATGGAAGACTTTATAGAACTTCAGCTTGCTGGAATGAGGTTGGAAAAATATAGCTAATAGGACTAGAGTTAATCCAGGAAACATCAGAAAATGTTAAGCTAATCAGAGAGAATTTGAAAATAGCTCAAGACAGACAAAAGAGCTATGAAGATAAGAGAAGAAGAAAGTTAGAATTTAAGGTCGGAGATAGAGTTTTCCTAAAGTTATCACCATGGAAATGGATACTCAGATTTGGTAGGAAAGTAAGCTAAGCCCCATATATATTAGACCTTACAAGATAATTGAACGTGTAGGGCCAACAACTTACAAATTAGTTTTACCTACTGAATTATCCCAGATACATGGTGTTTTCTATGTATCCATGTTAAGGAGGTATGTGCCCAACTCTACTCACATTCTTCGAGAGCAGCCAGTCCAATTAAAGGAAAATTTTTCTTATGAGGAAGAACCAGTTTAGATTTTGGATAAGAAAGAGTAGGTGTTAAGGAACAAGACTATTCCGTTAGTAAAAGTCTTGTGGAGAAATCATGAAATTGAGGAAGCTAAATGAGAAATATATATCCATACCTGTTCACGTGAGAAGTCCCAGTCAGATTTTGAGGAAGGTAAATTGTAACCCCTGAACTTGTCTTATTAGTTAATTAAGTTTAAGTCCTCTTAATTATGTGTTTAAAACATGTACTAGTAATAATAAAAAAGAATGCACTAAGTATGTTTAATGAAGATTGCATTTGAATGGCCATGAGAGAAAAGATTTTCTAATTGTTGTTTGTATATGCGTCTAGATGGCGAACCTGGTCGAACGCATAGAAAGTGGAGAATAATAAAGGCAAGCCAGAGGAAGGGCAAGAAAATACGTTGTAGAAGCTTAAGCTCTTGAGTAGAAAGGGATACAATGACGCCTAGTGGTAAAATGGAGAAATGGTTATGAGAGATAGGTGTTGAGAACCATGGTGAGTTCGAAAAGGTAAACACATATAGGATACAGCAAGGGAGATGTTAAGTTAATGGCTAGATGGGCCGCGAAACACAAGGTGTATATTGACTAAGGTCCAAGACTGAGCGTCGTGCTTGCAAGGCAATGGCCAAGCGGTTGGAGCTTATGCGTTAAGCAAGGACGTGCGCATAAGCTTAAGAAGAGGTTGAAGAGTACAATGGAGGCTTAGAAGTGATGATAGGTAGCATGCGTTCATGCATGGATTTAAGTCGTGAAGGCGTGATGCAAAGAATGAGATGCATTGGCTGAGAGAAGGAAGTGCATTGCAAATCAGCCAATACGATGGTTTAATAACCTAGGCGTTGATGTGGAGATAGAAGATTTTAGCTTAATCATTGAGCTTAGTGGGACAATTGTCGTGTTTAGATGCTCTAAACATGTTTAGTGGGCTAGCTGTCATGTTAAGCATACATGATAACCATGCACTCCCAAGTATATAAGAGGTTGAAAGAAGAGCTCGGTTTGGTTGATCTAATTGTGTTAAGGGAGACGAGTTCAGCTAACATAGAAACTTCATTGAGGCTGAAGAGGGCTGAAGGTGCCGAGAGGAAATTTTCTGATTTTGGATTGGAACTTGAAGAATTTTCTAAGGGTTCAAGAGCTTGTAGACCTGATTGAGCAAAGTGAGAAGATTGATGAAATCTGGGCTCATTAGGAGGAATCGGGAGCTCAAAATTTAAGGTAAAGAAGTTTAGTTAAACGGATGCTAGAATTAAAGTTATGAAATTTGGAAGTTTGTGAGATGATGATGCAGATGAATAAGCAAACAGCTGCATACAAAGAATAAACAAGCAGCTGACTTAGTGAGATTATGCTTTAACGTATACAACATAGCAAATCTACAACGAAGGCAATCTGAGTACATCGCATAGTGGATTGACGTCACATAAGCTGAGAAGTGTTTCAACCATTACCCAAGCATCTTGAGAAGGGATTCCCAATTGTCATTTAAGTTATGAGGTAAGATGGCTAAGGAATAGTCGATGCGTTAAGGATGGTTTTGATGTGCCGAAAATATGATGCGATAACCATTAGTATTGATAAAGTTAAGCTATGCATAAAGCTCAAAAGGGAGCTAAATATACTGACCAAGGGACCTTTCCTTTTTAAGGCAAACGCAAATAAGAGAGGCGTACAACCCCTTGGATAAATAGCTTAAGACAGTGAGTAACAAGTTTTAAGAAGTGTTTTCTAACGCAAGTTTTATGAATGATTTCCAACACATAGGCATTTTATGTGCAGTTATTATATTACGATTTTCTCCAATGCATGCCTTAAAGAGAATGTTGATTGCATGATCTATGTTTTTAAATGATGAAATTATTTAAGAGTTTATCATGTGTTTTCCAATAGCCTATGCCATGTTTTATCTCACGATGAAATTGATCAAGTATACTCCATGTTTACAAGGCACTATGTGTTGATATGAAACCATGAGGTATGATTATTTCAAATATGCATATTCTGTATATGTTATTAAATATCTAAATGTTTGTGCCTTATACAAACCCTACTCCAATGTTGGTATCGAAGTTATAGTAAGGTACCCAAATTTCAATGATGTTAGGGATCCTTGACAGGTATGGTAAGGTGGTCAAGACCCAATTCAGCTCTATGTGCACATATGACTATATTATCGATGTTGATGAGATCAAGCAAAACGACTCTCTCTCATCTAAGGTTATTAGGGATTGAGCAAAAGGGTTCTCTCACATGTTCAGACAGTGGAGTAGTGGAATTTTTCAGAATGATGTATTTTACGATTTCAGTTCTATTTTCAAAACCTTGATTATGATTTTATAAATGTTTTCCTTGATAGGAACGTTTATGTTATGATTTGAAGTATGTTTTATTTAAGATAGTCACTCACTAAGCTTTTTAGCTCACTTTTTTTTTCTTTAAATGTTTTCCTCCACAGGTAGCGATCGATATCCCAAGTCCTAATGGTTCTGCCAGTCAATCATGTTGGGGTTGATGCCCTAAATCTCATAGGGTCCTATAGTTTGTAAATGTATTGAACAAACTTATTGTTTATTTAATAAAATATATGATATTTTATTCCATTTTTTAGTTGCATTAATCACAAACTAATAAACTAACATCCAAGGTTATCTTGTAGCTTAAACATGTATGCAGAGACATAAGAGTGGATCATGTTTAAGTGATAACCTAAATGGTCTGTAGTAGATGGATAAGGCTAGGTACCTTATCCTTGTGACACTATGAGTATGACTCATTTTGTAGGTGTTACAATTATTGTAAAGTGCTATAAATGATCTGATCCTGATCATTCATGTATAGATATATGAGCGAGGATATTGTATACAGAGGAGTTTGTATGAGACCAGACCAAGAAATGTTTAGTCTCATTATATAACACCGTTCATAATAGAGACTTACATTTCACAAGGATGGCCATAGGTAACATGACTTTAATCCTGAGTGAGTTGTGAACTCCTGCTTATAAGGGCAATCTTTTGATTTGTATGGGTGAGAGTAGCCAGATCGCCGACTCAACATGCCTACCATTTTGGGGATTCGTCTGATTGGAGAGCTGGGAACACACCTACACAAGAAAGAATTCACTCATTCCTCAAGGTAGGAGTAAGTAGATAAATTGCTCCCTTAAGGGCTGATTCCAGGGCTTGAACAATGTGGTGTTGCACCCTCTCCTGGCTCGAGAGGGGTCTAGTCATAGTTGGACAATGATCTATTGTTCATTAATGGGATTAGTGGTACTTAAGAAGTTAGATGTAACTACAGGGGCAAAAGGATAATTTTGGCCCAGTTGTACTTACGAGCAATTTGTGAAGGGTCATCGTACTATTGATTGATTATATCCAATGGACACAGAAATATATCTGTAGTACGAAGAGTGCAGCTATCGGTCTTTAATGGAATGCCCGATAGTTAACGGATGATGAATAATTTAATTAAAGAGTTTGATTAATTATTCATGTACCGTTGGAGCTTCAAGCTACAGGTCCATGAGGTTCCTTTGGTAGCTCAATAGATTAAATGAGAATCAGTTTTTGAATTGATTTAAATTGTTCAAATTAAAAGAGGAATTTAATTATATATGGTATAATTAAGTTATTTTAATTATATGTGATATAATTATTATAATGTATTTGATATATTATGGCTTTAGTGAGAGTAAATTAATATTTGAATATGAATTATATGAATTGTATTCATAATTGTTAAATTTAATATAAATGTGATTTATATTAAATGCCATATGAGAGAGAAAAGAAACTATAGGTTATATTGTATATGATACAATATTAAAACTATAGGTTATATGTTATATTTGATATAATATATATATATATCAAATACTTTTCTAATTTAAAAATGAGTGAGGGAGTTACAACTCCCTCCCTCATGGGTGGTGGTTGTACTTTTAGCTTTAGGAAGAGAGGAGGGAGTCTCCTTCTTTACGACACACACTGTGAGAAATACATAATAGTTCTGTGATTTTTGAGTGGTTAAAAAACGTTCTCAACTCTTTCTCCTATCTACTCAAACCAATTTCCCTCATTCCAAAACAGTTAGAGCCCACCACTCCTAGGTTTTCTACCTGAGAATATCGAGGAAGCCTTCGTGGTAGTGTTTAGATCTTGATGGTGGTATACTTGAAGAAAGTCTTCAAAGGCAAGGGTTTCTGAAACCCTAAGCTTTTTCTTTTGTTAAAGTATGTTATAATTTATGTAAATGCATATCTTGTTTTTAATTAAAGAGTTTGATTAATTATTCATGTACCGTTGGAGCTTCAAAAGTTTGACCAATTGAAGAGTATGAGCTCTACACGATTTTGAAAAAAACATTTTGATGAGACAAGTAATAAATGAAAGTAGTATATATAAATTAAAAAAAAAAAAAAGATACGTTAGATAATAGTAGTAGTGTTTTTTTTTTTTTTTTTTTTTTATAAAAGATAGAAATTAAGGGGAGCAATGAATGTGACGGAGAACTTTTTTTTTTTTTTAATCCAAATGGAATTATTTATAAAACTTAAAACTAAGGGAAACTATTTCAAATGGTAAAACTGCTGAAAATATTTACAAGATACATCAAAATTTTAGAACTATCAATGATAGACTTCTATCAGTATCAGTGTCTATCAATATCTCTAATAGGCATTGATAGAAGTCTATCAACATCTATCATTGATAGTTATAAAATTTTGTTATATTTTATAAATATTTTGATTTATTTTTCTATATCTAAAAACAACCCTAAAACTAAAGCTCACTTAAAACTAAGGGGTAAAATGAAAACTTGCTTTCATTGGTCAAGGAGAATAGAGAAAGATAGAGAGAAAGATGATATGATATGAAGGCTATTCATTTGGTTAGGGTTTTAGTCACACTATAATAGAGTTGAAATAAGCTTTTAAATACTATAAAAGCTAAATGGCCCCTATCAAAAATAGACATTAAATAACATAGTATTAAATACTCCAATTGGAGACTTAAATGCACGTGCCAATGCATGAAACGTGTGGTTTCTTCTCACTTGTATGCAACTTATGTATTGTACAAGTTTAATAATATTCATATTCTCAAAAAAAAAAAAATCAGTAACATTTTTTAATAACAATGAAATATTAAAAAACCATTTAAAAAAGAAAAAAAAGACGTGGCATATTTCTATTAAATACTAGTTGAGTCGTATAAAAAAGATGGGTGGAACTCAATTACGTTTTTTTACTAATATATCTCTACACGTAAAACAATGCAGATTTATTTTAATTATGAATGTCCTTAAAAAGAAAAACTTATAAAATGGTTGTTTGGTTAATTAGATTTTAAACCTCAGATTAAAAGTTTAGTAACTAGATTTACAAGGTTGTGTATGATAATCTGCAGCCATAGCCATGGTTGTCCAGAAAGCTAAAGACAGACTCACAACCATTTTGATGCTTCCATGGATTAACTATGGCCATCTCTCTGCTTACTTGGAATTGGGCTAACTAATTTCATGTGGGTTTGGTTAAGGAAAAGAGAGAGGGGGATTTGAAGAAGTTATTAATCATAATTAACTGTCCCTTAATAACTTTATTATTATATTAATAATGGTTATTTTTTTTAACCCTAATCTCAACTTGATTAATTTTAATTAATGTTTTAATGATAACAAACCTACTCTTATATATTAACAATTTAAGTGTTTTAAAGTGTTCATTGCATATGGCTCGGAATAACAAATCCAATGCATTGTGAATCACCTAAATTGGAACTTAGAGGAAAAAGCTATGGCCAAAACAAGCTTCATGGAAAAATAATCGAGGTGATGACGTAGTCTGTTATTCATCAAATTGGATTCACTTAAGAGGTGACATGTGAAGCAAGGGAGAAGTAACACATGTTGGACTTTTGTTTTTTGTTGGGTTTTTAAAGAAAATGGTTTTCTGAAATATATATTATTATATTATTTTACACTTGTGTCGAATGGTTAGTTGGACACAGCGTAGACTTTTGATTTTTAGATTAGTTTTAAAAAGAAAATAAATTTAATATTATTTTATGTTTGTGTCTAACGGCTAGTTGATTTAAAAAGGAAAAATCTCTATTATTCATTTTTCTTTTCCAAGATTTAAATGTCCAAATTCACCTACTTTTCTCTCTTTTTAAATTTTCATCTTCTCTGAATTTTCTCAACTTCCATTATTTTTCAATCCGCCAGGATTCACCGAGCCATAATAGTTGCTCTCTCCAAGTTTCAATTTTATTCATTTCATCTAATTCTTGAAAGAGATTTATTGTATTGTGAAGACTGGTTTGTTGAGTGTCTTAAACTTGTAAATCTACTCTTTGAGAGAGTTTTTCTCATATTGTTCATCATTTTCAAATTCATTGTAAGGGTTGCTCTTGATCCCTAAAAAGAATGGTTGTAACGATTTGATCCTCAATAGTGGAAAGGATCGAGTTCATTCTTGCGCTCGAAAAAGGAACGTTGTAGTGGGTCAACTCTAAGTTGTAGAAAGAGTTAAGTTCATAGTGATATACCCAAGAGGAGTTTGGGAAATGAATGTAGAACGATTGTGCCGAACCACTATAAAATTTTCAGGGTCAATTTTTCTATCTTTCTCTTATTTAATTTTGCAACTAATTTGTTGTATTTTATTGCTTGAAATTAATTGCAATTTTTGTTTTAAATTAATTGCTCGTAATGATTTATTTTGATTGGTAGTTTTGAAATTTCTATATTCATTACCAATCTTTTTATTGTAAGTAAATAGGGTATTTAAAGTGTGATTCTTAATTTTGTTTAATTCAACTTATTAAATTAAAGTTATTTGAATGATTTTTTTGTTTAAACTACTTGCTAACAAAAAGTATATTAATTTGCTTAGTTGGGCCCACATTAAGAAATTAAAAGGTTTTCAATTAGTTTTAATAAACCCTATTTACCCCATCTAGATTATCATATCGGTCCTATAATAAATGATTTTATTAAAGTCGTTACGTATTAACAATAACTTCATACCTATAATATGGGTTTCGATGCCAAAGTGAGCATATCTCAATTGATATATGGATGTATTAGCTAGAGACAAAAAGATTGGTGGTTCAAATTCTCCTATACCTTTATCGTACTATAAAAAT
This sequence comes from Benincasa hispida, assembly GCF_009727055.1. Taxonomy (NCBI): domain Eukaryota; kingdom Viridiplantae; phylum Streptophyta; class Magnoliopsida; order Cucurbitales; family Cucurbitaceae; genus Benincasa; species Benincasa hispida. The sequence continues at coordinate 9,904,722 of NC_052358.1, forward strand.
AAATAAAATAAATAGGGGTTCCAATGTTCGGGAACCAACCTTTTAGCACAAAGTGGTGGAAGAAGCAGGGGTAGAGGTGTTAGCATAAATACTTTAAATCTTTATTAAATAGATATAACCCTAGGATCATTTATGCTAAATTGTCAAGAATAACATACCAGATTCCATTGCTAAATTGACGGCAATTATAAGGTGGCTATTGTCTTCTTCAACCAAAACTCTGAATGTTTTAAGTGGGATATTTCCCTAGATGGGATTCAAGTAAGAGTTTTGGTATATTGGGGACCATAACCCTAAGGTCTCTTTATATACTACAAACCCTAATGAACTAGGAATGACCTTCTACCTACTAAATCCATCTCAATTAGGAATCTAGGGCCTTAATTAATTAAGTCACATAATAGGGTCTAATCTAATAAAATAACCCAATGTGATAAATTATTAATCCACATACATAGCTCATACTTTAATTAAACGTATTATTATTTAAATATGTCTAACAATCTCCCACTTGGGCTATGCCTGTATACCTGATATAATTAAATCACATAAACTTTAAGCGCGCATAAATAGGTTATTTCAATAATAGAATTCCCCTTTAGTTCAATCTAGTCCATCTCCTGTATTAGCACGGAATCAAGGTGGCTTTCGTAACTACCCTTGTAACTAAACCTTTCTTGATCACCAATTCCAATACATTCAATGACAAATCAAGTATGAATGGATAGCATGGAAGCTACATGCAAAGTGATCTAGATCATACCTGTTTTCATTTGGTCCAAATTCCTTAGTGAGATCATTCTTTAAAAAATTTATGCTAAACCGCATGCATGATAAACGAGTTCAGATAATAAAACATAAATCATCAACTTTATTCTATATTGAAAATAAACGAAATAAGATCAAAGAACATCCTTCATAATAAACTCCCACTAAACTATGGAATCAGAAAAGTGACTAACACCCATGTGAGCAACATGCTCATAAAAAACTTTAGGTGGTAAATCTTAGTCAATGGATCTGTCACCATAGAGTTTGTTCCTATGTGTTCTATCGAAATTTGACCATTCTGAACTCTTTCTTTAACAACCAGAAACTTCACGTCTACATGCTTTGACTTCGTATTGCTTCTGTTATTATTGGAATACATCACTGCTGACTTATTGTCACAAAATAATTTTAATGGTCTTTCTATGCCAACCACTATCCGTAGCCCAGTGACAAAATTTTGTAATCATATTCCATGATTGGACGCCTCATAACATGCTATAAACTCTGCAGCCATAGCAGAATAAGCCATAACTGTTTGTTTAACACTTTTCCAGGATACAATTCCTCCAGCCAACATGAAGATATAGCTTGAAGTGGATCACAAAGTGTTTTGGCATCTAGCATAATCAGAATCAGAATATCCAATAATCTCCAAAACTTTTTATCTTCGATAAGTGAGCATATAATCTTTTGTTCTCTGTAAATACCTCATAACCCGTTTGGTCACTTTTCAGTGACCCATCCCCCGGTTGCTCAAATATCTGCCTAACACTCCAATTATAAACGCAATATCTGGACGCATACATACTTGAGCATAAATTAGACTTTCAACAGCCGATGCATAGGGAACCCTCTGCATCTTCTTAGTCTTGAGTGTGGTCTTAGGGCATTTACCTAAATGAAAATTATCACCTTTAGCGACTGGGGTATCTCTTGGTGAACAATCTTTCATGCCAAATCTACTCAAAAGTTTTTCAATGTAATCCTTTTGTGACAATCTCAAAATACCTTGAGGACGATTTCGTAGTATTTCAATTTCAAATACAAAAGAAGCATCACCAAAATCCTTCATCTCAAAATTCTTTTTGAGAAATCTTGTAGTGTCATGTAATAATCTTGTAGTGGCAATTCGACAAGTTCCTAAACGTCAATGTCTTTCATGAATTTTATTTCCTCTTCCATAGCATTTATCCACTTTTGAAAGTTAGAACTTTATAGAGCTTATTGGAAGTTGATTGGATCATCTTCTATTACACCTACATCATCCTAATGTTCTTGAAGGAACATAATATAATCATCTGGAATTACACTTCTTCTCTCTTTAATAGATTTCCTTAGAGGCACTTCTTGAGATTATTGAGTTTGAACTTCAGGTTCAATAACGGAGACTTCAGTGTTGTCTTTTTCTCTACTTAGTTCAATTGTAAAATTAGGAATTGAAGCCTGAACATCTTTATAACCACATAAGGAAAAGAAACTAATTCCTCTTCAAAGACAACTTTCCTTCTGTTATCTTCCCTCCCAAACTCAACATCCTTAAGAAATCTAGCATTTTCCGTCTCAAACAATGATCTAAAAGTGGGATCATAAAACTTGAAACCCTGAGAGCACTCAAAATACCCAACAAAATAGTAGCTGATAGTTATTGAGTCCAATTTTCTTGCATTAAGCCTGTAAGGCCTAGCCTCAGCTGGACAACCCCAGATGTGAAGATGCCCAATACTAGGTTTCTTTCCTGTCCACAACTCATAAGGTGTTTTAGCTACTACTTTACTAGGTACCCTATTAAGGATATATGTTGTAGTCCTTAGTGCCTCACCCAGAGGGATTCTAGTAGAGAAGAATGACTAATCATACTATTTACCATATCCTTGAGTGTTCTATTTCACCTTTCTGCTACACCATTCATGTTAGGTTTGCTCGACATAATGTATTGCGGGAGGATTCCATATTCCTCTAGGTATTTAGCAAAGGATTCTGGATGTTGTTCACCTAATCTATCATATCTACCGCATTATTCACCACCTATTGGGAATGTCTTAAAACTCACAATTCATAAATCATTGAAACATATTCTATTTATCAATAAAAGTATTATTGAAATTGCATGATGTAATAAAAATCCAATAAACGAATCCATGGCTATAGTATGGATACTGTAACTTTATGTAGAGACATAAAAGAGATCCAGTTATAATTTATAGCCAAAAGGGTCTATAAGTATATAGATGAGATTGGGTACCTTGTCTTGGGGACACTATGGATGCAGTCTACTTTGTATAATGATACAAACGAAGTGGTCCTGAAATTGTTCGTGTAGAGACATGTGAGTAGGGGCTTCCTATGCAAAAGAGTTTTGCATAAGACTGGAACACGAAATAGTCACTTTTTCTTTATAATGACCATTTACTGTTAAAACTGACTATTTTAATTTGATGACCTAGGATATCTCGATCTTAATTTTGAATTAACTATGAACTCCTGTTTATTCGGAATTATCCTTTGATCTGCATAAGTGAGAGTAGTTCAACAGCACTGCTCAACAAGCCTCCCATTTTGGGGATAAGAGTGGATAGATAGTTGGGGACATAATCCTGCAAGATAGAATTCACTTCTACCCGTTTTAGAGTTAGCAAATAGGTCATTCCTTTAAGTACTGATTCTTGGTCTTGAACAAAGGGGTCATGCCCTCTCATGGCCGAGAGGGACATGGTTTATTTGTTAGACTATAAACTAATTGTTCAATAGAGGATCAGTGGAAGCATAAGGAGCAAGTGTATTTACAACAGTAAAACGGTATTTTTGACTCAGCTATAAAAACAAACGACCTGTGAAAGATCGACTTATTAATTATGGTTAAATCAAGTGGACAGAAATATATCTATAGTGAGGAGAGTGCAACCATCGAGCTATAGTGATATGTCTTAATGGTTAATGAATATTGATTGATTTGAGTTAAAGAGTTTAACCGATTAATATCAAATCGTTAGAGCTCATGATCTGTAGATCCATAAGATTCATTTACTAGCTCGTAAAACTTTGCACCTTGGATTAGAAATTTAAGCAAATTTTGAAGTGTTCAAAATTCGAAATTGGCATTTTGAATTTGAAATGTTCAAATTCAATTTTAGGGTTTGCATGACTATATTTGATATCATTAAACGTTTTAATTTATTAAACGTAAATTGGAGAGTTTAAAGTGTTTATATTTTGATTTAAATATTGATTACATAGGATTCATGTTTAAATTATGTGTTTTATTAATTTAATATTTGATATTAAATCATTGTTATTTAATTAATTGTTTATTTAAATAAAATTATTCTCAAACTTGATAAATTCAATTTTGGAAATTGAGTTTATTATTTAAATTAATTTTAATTAATTTAAATAAAATTTTATTTTGAATTCTTGAGTGGAAAAGTCCCACATTGTGTTTTTTAATGGGGTTTTCCAAATTCTTGACATCTAGGCCAGTCACTTAGTGCAATTTGAAGTGTCACTTTGCTGAATGAGTGTAGTGTTTACATGATTAAGCTTGATAAAAGCTTCATTATCTGATATTTTCAATTCATGCATTGGGAATGAGTGAGAAATTTTGAATTTTTCCTTTTCCTCTCAACTCTCTCTCAAACACTTTCAACTCTAACTTAATTGCGAGTTTCCACCACTCAATCCAAGGCTAAGAGTAGTATAGAAGACTCTCTTGTTTATCTATTACTGATTTGAAGGTCAAGTTCATAGTTTTCAGCAAGGTTTTGAAGAGTTTCTACAAAGGTATATATCTTTGAAACCCTCTTTTTGTAAAACAGTTTTATGCATGCTTTTAAACTCAAATTAAGTGTAATTAGAGTGCTTATTGATTATGTTTGCTTCCGCTACATGCATGTTTTTCCTATCACCACCACAGTCAGATTTGACATCCTTAATTTTCTTTCCTAGTTAAAGTTCAACTTCAGCTTTGAAAGACTTGAAAACGTCAAAAGATTGAGACTTCTCATGAATTAAATATAGGTACCCATATCTTGAATAGTCATCTATGAACATAATAAAATATTGTTCTCCATTCCAAGTCGCCAGGAATAGACCACAAATGTCTGTATGTATTAATTCTAAGACGTCTGAGCATCTATTGACACCTAATTTTTTTATGTTTGTCTGTTTTTCCTTAATACATTCCACACAAACGTCGAAGTTACTTAAATCAAAGGAATCAAGAATTCCACTAACACAAGTCTCTGAATAGTGAAATTCTCATTTAATTTACTCTTTGTACCACATGAATTAGATAACATGATCTTGTTAAATGAAACAAAAGAATCGAGCATATATATATTATCAATTAAAGAACCGGTACCAATAAGCTTGGAATCTTGAAAAAGACTAACTTTATTATTTTCAAAAGAACAAGAAAAACCAAAATTTTCCAAATTGAAAATAGAAACTAAATTTCGTCTAAATGACAGTACAACAAAAGTCTCATTCAGATCCAAATAACAACCAGTTTTTAAAAGTAATCTAAAATTCTCAATAGCTTCAACTGGAACTGTTTTGCCATCACCCACATAGATGAATCTTTCAGCATCACTTGGCGGATGACTCCACATGCAACCCTGCATCGATATATGATAACTGGTAGAAATGCCAGTTATTATAAGCCTTTTATTTAGAATCATGAGGGTTAATAAGTAGAAAATGCGGTGATAATACTTAGAATTTGTAAAAAATTGAGTTTTGCGTCAATTAGAACCTAAATCCTCACTGACCCCAATTTTATGAGTTACTCCATGCCAAAATATCTATTTTTGTAACTATCGCAGCAATCAATCGCATGCGTTTGAAATAAGCAATCACAGACAAACGGATGCGTTGAAGCTAGGTGATCGCAAAGACAAATGCATGCACTGAATGTTGGATCGTATGCGTCCAACGCATAGAAGTTGCGGTGATCGTATGCGTCCAACGCATGGAAGTTGCGGTAATCATATGCGTCCAACGCATGGGAATTATGGTGACCAAATGGAGATCGCGGCCATGGAGTGATAGCCATAATAGAAGATCGCAAGATGGGTAAAACGCGTTGATAACTTCAGTTAAATTAAGCTCGAACGCATGCCTTGGGAGTATCAATAAGATAAGGCGATGTGACAATGCCCATACCGCGACAAAAGCAGCAGTGAGCCATACCGTCATCATTATAGCTGTCGGCGTCTAAACTCTATAAATAACCCTTGGGACCTTCATTTTAAGACATCTGAATTTCTGCCTCAAGGCAGAAGTTTGCGATCACATATGAGAGCTTGAAAGATATTTTCAGTGAGAATTCTTCATCTCCACAACTCAGACCGAGTGACGATCGAAGCATTCGTCGAAGATAGAGCTCGAGAGAGACATCTCCACCATTCAACCATGGCACCACCAGTAGCCTTGACGCAGAGTACTTCCTTTCTCTTCTAATTTTCGTGTTGTATTATATTTTAGCTTAAGTTATTAAGATATTTTGTGATCAATGCAAATCTTAACTTCTTCATTGTCGTCTTCTTCATCATCTTCATCTCTATCATAGTTTATCTTTAGCGTTTATTTATCAAAGACAATCGTATGCTTAATCGTATAGTCTAGAGATATGATGCATGAAGTAACCCACTGAGAGGTGTGCATTGTGCGAGTATAGTGAGTTAATTCTCTTTGCTTGGTGAAAGGCTGTAGCAACACCTGTCTATGGGATGTTGCATTGCTTGTCTATAAGTCCAATAACCGCATCTAACTGCCTGAGAAGGTAAGAGATGGAACGCAATAAAGCAAAGTTCGCATTGTTCCTAGAGATAGGCACAATCTTATGCTCGATGCAACAATCCACTATAGAGATATAGTCATGTGGCTGACCACCAAGAGGTGTGCGACGCGTTAGTGCAATGAGCTGGGATTACTCGGCCGATTTAAGATAATAAACATTACTATGCGTTAATGGTTGTTGCGTCTCTACTTATTCTCATTGCAAGTCTTCTATTGCTCAATCTGTTTAGTTAGGAGTATGAATAGTCTGTACATCTATTAAACTTCTTTTTATTTTTCTTTTCATCTCCTCAAACGCATTGCTTCTCAAGAATTATTGAGTGACAAGTCCTTGTGTTCGACCTTGGATTACCCGAGAAACTTGTGTAAGAAAACTTGTGATAGGAACGCGTGGTCATTGCTTACTAGATTAGCGCATCTTCATTCCGACGCATGACCTCAGATGCATGGGCGCAAACGCATGAGCCATGTCTAACGCATGAATTCATGTACAGCCCCATTCATCCTTAATAAATAAAATAAAACAAAGTCGTTCCTAAAAAATTATCAACAATATACTTATGTGAGTAGTAGCACCAGAATCTACCCACCAAGTATCTGTAGGTACAAAAGCTAAATTAATTTAGAACAAACCAAAGTAAGAAAATTACCCTTCTTTACACATCGTTTGGCATACTTGGGACAATCTTTCTTGAAATGACCTTTCTTTTTGCAGAAAAAAAGGATTTTTAGTAGCCTGTTTCTTGCTCTTATTCTACTGAGATGTCCCTCTGCAGTACCCGTAGATTTCCTTTTCTTCTTATCACGAGAATCAATTGCCAAATGAGTACTTTCTATCCTTTCTCTCTTAATCTTATCTTCTTCCTGCACACATTGTGAGATAAGCTCATTAATACTCCATTTATTCTTCTGAGTATTATAGCTTATCTTAAACTGAGTGAATTGTGCAAGAAGAGAGATAAGTACTAGAATATGAGTAAATTTTTACTTATCTCAATACCAAGTGTCTTTAATTTACCTGCGGATTGGAAATTTCCATAATGTACTCCCTTATGTTTCCATTGCCTTATATCTTTTATAAGTTAAAGAAGTCAAAAGGCTACTTGCTTCCCCTTTTTTATTTTTTTTAACAAAATATTTCTCAATTTGAGCAAGGAACTTATTGGCATTTTCACTTTTCGTGGCTCCTGAATGGAGTGTTTAATGATCATCAAACACATGCGGTTTAACCGTTTTCACTTCTCTATTTTAGCGTATTTGGTTGTTCCTCAGTAGAAGTAGGTTTATCGGTCCTTAATGCAAGGTCCAAATCCATACACCCGAGAAGTATCTCTAAACTTTCCTTCCAAATTTTGAAGTTCAATCCATTCAACTTAGAGATTGAACTCATATTTCCAGATATTTGAGTAAGACCAACTGCCACAATAAACAACAAAACATATACTCACAATTAAAATATAAATAAAATAATTTCACATATGTGGTGGGCTCCCTTAACAAGATACCTAACACAACTCTGATGTTCAACCTTTGGGCAAAAACACCCGCTGTAAATGGTACTCTCAATGTAGTAATCAAAGTACTGACAATAAACTCTATCAAAAAATAGCCTTTCTTTGGACCGACTATTTGTCACATGAGCAATCCTTATAATTGTCACATACACATTACCACATACATACCGTAATTTGGCCAAATAATTATTTTCTTTGGGCCGATAATTATCCACTTAAATTCATGAATATGCACATCTTTTATTTCATAATTAAATTAATCTAAATAACAAAGGCTATTTTGGTAACATATAATTTTGACCAATTCAATCTAAATATAAGACACAATAATATAATAATATTATTATACAAAAATAATGGGAAAAGAACACCAAATAGTCTTAGACCAAAATTCACTTAATAATTGCATACACATAATACAATTAACGCAATATAAACATGTGAATATCACCAAATATCATTGATCAAATTTAAATTTAAATTAACCAAAATATCAATCAAATTTAAATTTAATCTACAACATGATCAATTAATTTTGAATCCACAACATAATCAATTAATGTTGAATCCACAACATGATTAATCAAATTTAACTTAAATCTACAAATGATTAATCAAAATTAAACCAGATTCGTAATATAATTAATTTAATTTAATCTTGATTCATCAATCAAATTTTAAATTCAAATTCACAAACTTAATTTAAAAAACTAAATTTAAATTCAATTATTAAGATCATGAACCACCAATAAGATCACACAAACAACAAAAATTCAATTGCCAATTGACCGATTTGATGCTCCAATCGACGTCCAGTTTCTTAGCTTGCCAACCATCAATGATGAAGCCTTGCTTCCACCACCGATGAAAGAAACTTGCTGCCATGAAAAGAATTTTGGCACTTGCCGACGATGACAAGAATATGCACACTCTATGCATATTATTTATTTATTATTTATTTTTTTAATTCTTTTAATCACAATATGTGTTCATTCTAACTATTAATAAAAAATTAAAAAAAAAAAAACAAATTTGTGTTCATGCTTACTATTAATCACACTAGATTACTAAAAGAACAAAAAAAAAATTATGAACAAAATCTAAACAATGGTAACGATTCAATTTTTGGGCTTCACTTTTAGGCTGTGTTCATGCCACAACAAAAAGAATCTTTGAATTCTTTAACCAAAACTAAAATTGAATCACAATACCAATGAAAAACGAATAAAACCAACAATCCAACATAAAATTTATGCTCTAATACCACTTGTTAGCATATACTTTAAATCTTTATTAAATATATATAAGAAACAAGAAAGGCGAAAACTATGTAGCTTGTTTTCGCCTTTCTTGTTTCTTTTTTCTTGCTTCCATGGCAGGAATTGAAACTCAAGATCCTTCATCCTCTAATTTTCAAGGGGCATTCGGGGCAAGGGTTATTATCAAAATATAATAACCACCTCTTGCTACAGTAAAAACTATTTCAAAACATCCAATTAATTACGGTCAACATTATTTTAAAACCCCATTTGCTACAGTTTTTACTATTTTACAGTATTTACTACAGTTTTTACTATTTTACATTCATCATTTTTTTTATTATTTGCTACAGTGTTTACTATTTCCTTCTCAAACTAAAATAGTTTACACCTCAAACACATACTATTATAACCCAAACTAAAATAATCTACACCCCAAACACAAATTATCATAACCCAACTATAATAACCTAGGACTATAATAACTAACTGATTGCTCGAAACACCTCCTAAGTCTCTTCCAGTATCGCAAATTTGCTACCTACTAATCGGACCATTCTTGAACAATACTCAAATTCATATGGTCTCCGCTGTTCCAATAACACTAATATTTTTTACGTCTTTAATCTTGTGATAGAAACCAACTACATTGCATGGAGTCAAGTGATGATCATGTTCGGATTGATGCCCTAAATCTCATAGGGTTCTATAGTTTGTAAACCTTGTATGAACAAACATGTCTATGTTTAATAATATTTGATATTATATTCACTTGGTCTATGAAATATATGATATTTCAGTTGCATTAACCACAAGCTAATAAACTAACATCCAAGGTTATCGTTGTAACTTAACCATGTATGTGGAGACATACAGGTGGATCATGTTTAGAGGATAAGGTACCCAGCCTTATCCTAGTGATACTACGAGTATGGCTCGCTTTGTAGATGTTACAAATGTTGTAAGGTACTACAAATGATTTGATCCTAATCATTCATGTATTAGACATGCGAGCGGGGATATTCTATACAAAGAAATCTGTATAAGACCGGACCACGAAATGTTTAGTCTCGTTATATAACACCGTTTATAATAGAGACTTTCATTTCACTAGGATGACCATAGGTAACATGACCTTAATCCTAAGTGAGTTGTGAACTCCTGCCTATGAGGGCGATCCTTTGATTTGTATGGGTGAGATTGGCCAGATCACCGACTCAACAAGCCTACCATGGGTATTCGTCTAATTAGGGAGCTGGGAACTCAGCTATACAAGATGAAATTCACTCTTTCCCCAAAATAGGGGTAAGTAGATAAATTGTTCCCTTAAAGGTTGATTCCAGGTCTTGAACAATGTGGTGTCACACTCTCTCCTAGCCCGAGATGGGTTTAATCATAGTGGGACTATGATCTATTGTTCATTAGAGAGATCAGTGGTACTTAAAGAGTTAGAGGTAACTATTGGGGCAAAACGGTAATTTGGCCAAACTGTACTTACGAGCAATTTGTGAAAGATCATTATACTATTGATTGGTTATATCCAATGGACACAGAAATATACCTGCAGTATTGATTGGTTATATCCAATGGACATAGAAATATATCTGTAGTGCGAAGAGTACAACTGTCGGTCTCTAGTGGAGTACCCGACAGTTAACGGATGGTGGATAATGTGATTAAAGAGTTTAATTAATTATTCATGTACCGTTGGAGCTTCAAGCTACAAGTCCGTAAGGTCCATTTGATAGCTCAAAAAGATTATATATGATATAATTAAATTGATTCAATTATATATGATATAATTGACATAATGTATTTGATACATTATAGGTTAATTGAAAGAATAAATATTTGAATGTGATTCAAATATATTTTCTATGAGTAAGATTTATAGTTGAAATTTAATATAAATATGATTTATATTAAATGCCATAAAATAGAGAAAAAGAATTATAGTTTATATTGTATGTAATGCAATATTAAAACTATAGGTTATAAATATAATATGGTAAGTTGGTTATCATATTTATTTATATTATTAATTATTTGATAATTATCCATTTTTTCTCTCTAACCATCTTAGTGGGAAGTTAAGTGGTTTTGTGGCTATGGGGATAAATAAAATGTGATTTTATTTTTTCCATAATTAATGTTACACAATTTGTGATTGGATATACGATTTATATAGAGAGCCTATACGATAGTCTCATCGCCTAAATGATTGAAGTAACTTTGCTATGCGATAACTTGTTCTTCCTCAATCGTCTTCCTCCTCTAAACTCCAAACTCCTTCCTAACCAAAATAACCAGAGTCCACCACTCCTGGGTTCTCACATCTAGAATACCAAAGTCACCAAGTAGTAGTGTCCTTCACTATTAGTTCGAGTGTTTAGTTGTTGTTTGTTCAAGGAGAGTTCATTGCTATTCGAGGAGTTCGAGTTAGTTCGAGTTAGTTCGAGGGATTTATATGAAGAAGAGTTCTTCAAAGGTATAATCTTTAACCCCTTTTTGTTATTTGAAAGCATGTCGTAATTTTATTAAGAATGCATAATCTATACTGTTTACGGTAAACGTTTGGTTTCAATCGAAATGGAATTTGAACGATTTGCTTTTGCTCATAGATTTTCTGTAGAACGAGTTCCTTCAGAGCAGTGGTCTCATTGTCAAGAACAAGATTAGATTCGTTAATGGCGATATTTCATGTCCTATTGGAGAATTATTGAGTTCTTGGATTATCGTAACGATGTTGTTACAGTTTGGATTCTTAACTCACTTTCCAAAGAAATTCTCTTTCTAAAGAAATCTGGTTGGATCTTCAAGAAAGCCATCGACGTGAATGAACCTAAGGTTTTTTTTTCCAAAGGGAATACCAACATAAACCCACAGCAGAAAGTATTAGAACAGCTTTGAATTTATTTAAATAAAAATACATAGGCTAAACAAAACATACCTGGAACTATTATGGAGATAGTACCTTTTTCCTTCTATACTAAATTTACTCCAAATTTTATTCATATGAAACTTTGAATACCATTCTAGGAATAGATATATGAGAAAGAGTAGAGAGGTGATTGGTTCATTTTTTCTCTCATATGGTTGTCATCTTGGGTGTACATATACTCTTTTGCAGTTCATCTAGTTGTTCAATTATTGTTTGATGTGGATAGATTTTTTCTTTTTTTTTTTTACTATTAAGCCACGTTTACTAAACTTTAATAAAAATTTATATATTCGTAATAAAATTTTATTGATGGATCAATTGTAATGAACATAGATCGCAAACTTATTGGATTGACTTCAATCGCATTTACTTAAAATTATAAATTTTGACAAATTTATTGTTATCATTACCTCTACCTGTAACTATAATGACAATAGTAAAAATGTCAAAAATTTATAATTTTTCCGTTGTAATAGTAACAATATGGCAGTCTAACGGTAACGATGAGACGTAATTTTCAAGTGTAATCGAATTGAATACTATTTATTAATACATTACTTCATTACAAATTTGGATGTGGGGTAGAGTGCAAAATAATCAAATGAACCCACTTTGTTTATTCCATTGATCTATTATGTTTTAAGTAGGGATAGGACGTGGTCTTATTGAAACTTTTTACTCTTAGATAAATGGACTAAAAGAAGGGTGCATCAGGCACGTGCACACCAAGTATTGATGTTTGTCAAATGTTACGTAAGAGAGAAATTTGAGCCAGCATCTCATCAATCTTCTCCTCTCGTTTTCTCCTCAAAATCTCACTCATTTCTCTTACTTTCATCCTCAAGTCTTCTCTGGTTTTCTCAACCACTACGTCTTTGATGAGCTTTGCCACTTCTTGTCTTTGAATTTTGCCGTCGGGATCTCTCTTGGTCTCCACCCCGACCCCTGCTTCTTTCACAACTCCGGCATTAAAGGGTTGGTCTCCAGTTATCGGAACCCCAATTATGGGTACTCCAGACACGATGCTCTCCAACACAGAGTTCCATCCACAATGGCTCACAAATCCCCCTATGTTCCCATGCTTCAGTATCTTTCCCTGTGGAACCCATCCTTTCACTACCATCGCCCTTTCTCCAGCCCTCTCCACAAATTCCCTTCTCTTTTGTTCTTCATCTCCTTTTTGATTATTAATCCTTTCCACCCATATGAAATTCGCCTCACTCTCCTCTAATCCTTTCCCTATTTCCTCCTTTTCTTCTTCCGACGCGTAACTTTCACTTCCGAGTGACACCAGAACCGTCGACAGAGCTTCCTTTTTGTCCAGCCAATTCTTGATCCTCCAATAATCTTCATCTTCCTGATCCTCCTCATTCGGTTCGTACACCAAGGGCCCTACTGGGATTACTTTCTTCTTCAACAGAAGGGAGAGATAATCCATATGTTCCCCATCCACTTCCCTGAAGCTATTCGTTAGAATTACATCACAAGAAGCATTGAAGCAATAGAAAAAGGCTTCTCTGACACTGCGGCTGTGTTCTGAAGCGGCGGCAGGGTTTAACTTGGCTTTCCAATGCTTGTGAAGAACAAAATCGGAGACTGGGTATTTAGAATCGGGGTAGTGAATGGAGTGAAATGCATGAGAAATGAGGGAAACTCCAGAGGTGTTGAAGTTGATGGCGGGGATATTGAGAGAGGAAGCTAAGCGAGGAGCCCAAGGCTGGAAATAGTCATAAATGAGGAGATGCGGAGAAAGTGTTTGTAAAATTGCCTCAAAGCGTGGGGCAGCCGCAGCGAAAGCTTGGTGGAGAGTGGGCGTAAGGTGAGGAGGGAGGGCGTTGGTTGTGTAAAGATTAGGAGGAAATTCAGGAGAAGACGGGAGATGAAGCTCCACAAATTCGATGTAAGAAGAAGAAGAAGAAGGAATTAGCTTTGGTTTAATGGATTCAAGATTAACAGGGGTTGAACAGAAGTAGATGTGAAATTTGTTGTTCCTACACCTAGTTAGAGCTTTGGCCAGCTCCAAGTAAGGAGAGAGATGGCCATAGCCAAGCCATGGAAACATCAAAATAGTTGTGGGGTTGAGGGTGTTGCTTCCAGCTTGTTGGGCTTCCATGGCGATGCAAATTATAGGCTGAGAGTTTGGAATGACATAGCTTTGTATTTTGTAGTGGAGACCAGAGAGGAGTGGGTTGATTATCACGTGCATAACGTGGTGGTAGGTCATACATGGATGAGATTTTAAATATTGACTTTGAAATTTGAAGTTGGAGTTTTGATTGGAAAAAAACAAAAAAAAAACTTGGGCTTGTTAGAATTTGAGAAGGACAATTTCAGATAACTTCACTGTATTTCTTCTATATCAATAGAGGGCAATCAAGCCTATTTTATACAGATTTTTCCAAATTAGGGTTCAGAAGAATAATTGAATAAAGAAATGATTTAAAGTTGTATATCACACATGGCTCAATTAGAGCATGAGGGAACAAAACAATGAATAGATTTGTTGACGAGAATCATAACAGATTTGATCCATTTGTCATCTTTCGTGCGTGACTTTTCTTTGTGATGTGGTAATCTTGATCTAATGTGTCTTCTTTGACCTATCCTCGTCGACGCTTGCTCTAACATCCCCCTCAACTTGTGGGGAGGTCAACCACTCCAAGTTTGGACAGTATGCAGAAATATTGTGACTGTATCAACGGTTTCATTAGGCAATCTACTAGTTGATCGGAGGATGGAACATACCTAATTTCCAACTTGCCTTTGAGTATTTGATCACGCACGAAGTACACATCAATTTCAATGTGCTTGGTTCTAGCATGAAAGATGGGATTGGTTGCAAGGGCTTGAGCACTAACATTATCACACCAGATGACAAGTTTTTGAATAGTTTGCAGCTAAATCTCAGCTAGGAGTTGTTGAAGCCAAATTATTTCGGATGAAGTATGTGCAAGGGCATGATACTCAAACTCCGTGCTGGATCAAGCGACTACTCTCTGATTTTTTTGGACCATGAAACAAGGTTATTTCCCACAAATACACAGTAAATAGCTATTGATTTCCTATCATCAATGTTCGACGCCCAGTCAACATCCGAGTAGACTGAGATGTAAAGATACTGGTTGGGTTGGAAAAGTAATCCATAATGTCTTGTGCCACTGACATATCTGAGTACACGTTTGGCCACTTGCCAATTAATATCGGTTGGGGCCATAAAAAACTGACTGAAATGATTTACGATGTAAGCAATGTCCAGTCTCATATGGATTAAGTATTGAAGAGCACCAATGGTGCTTCTATACATATATGGTTTAGACAAAAGAACTCCATCAGATGAAGCCCTTTAGCTACCAATTTGGCTTTATGCCTTTGGATTGTCCCATCTGGATTCACTTGGTGCTTCTATACAGATTGAATCTTAATAGAATTTTTATGAATTGATCTGACAAATTAGTTTATCGAAATTCTTGTTTGCAAAATCGTCATAGCCTATGCATATATTGATTGATTTAGTTGCGCAAATTAGGATCGCATGCATGAAGTCCAGACTTTTTCTGACCAAACTCATGTATGCCCTAATTTAATCTTTTCAAATAAATAATGCTATAAGATGTGGCTTTTCCGGCTTATAGCATGTCTCAACAATTGAACCCTTTCATAATGAAATTCAATTTTAACTTGTATGTCACTAAGGAGGAAGAGTTGTAAATTGAATTGGGCTAATTTGGTTTACTATCGAATTTGGCTAATTGGGCTGTTAGATTTTCTAATAGGTTGACAGGTTGACAGGTTCAATGCAATTAATTGGTACCTAATGAAAGAAATTACATAGGATTATCTCTCTTTCTCTAGAAATTAGATAGATTCCTATTCTACATTACATTTACCCTTTTATTTTAATTTCACACGTTTTATCTCTTCCACACTAGAACCCCCTATTTACCGCTCTAGTTAGGAAATTAACTTAACAAAACAAATCACACTTCCCTGCGGATCGACTCGGACTTACCACTATTGCTATGTTTTAATAGTAATTGGAATAGTTCGGTATTTACAAATTTTCTTTTATTTCGTAGTCCTTTTCGGGAATTAAACGACACCGTAAGAGGCTCGAACAAAAATCGCGTTGTTGCTAAGGAAGCCATTAATATTTCGTTAGTTAAATTTCTAGTTAGAGTACTCTTTTGCTTTTGATTTGTTTTCCTTTTTTATGTCAGTATTCTAAGCATGGACAGATATCATCAACAAGGATGGGGACAATCGAGTGGAGCATCTCGACTTAGTGACGAGGTTTGTGACCTTCGAAGTCAACTTGCTAAGTTAACTTCTTTGGTTAGTCAATTGGTTGCAGGTAACCAGCAGCAGGTGAAAGCATGTAGGATTGATCACCCTAAGCAAGTATGCCCAAGTTTGCAATGGAGCCCTATGCCACAAGATTACTCCATGGGAGGGTATCATAGTTATATGGATGACGATTTCCATCGGCCTAGATGGGAGGAGCCCTATGGCTATGGAAACCTAGGATGGAACCAGTGCCACTATGATCCATACCCTGCCACATCCGACATATCGATGCATGCTCACACCGTCGACTCAGGTATGCCACTAGAAGATGTGATTAGACAACTTGCTATTAACAATCTTGTTTTTAAGAAGGAGATCTGCAACTTCCAAGAGAGCTTTAGTTTTCAAACTAAGGTTGGGACTGATCTTCAAAGTTTGAGAGACTCAGTCATTCAATCTTCTATTCAGTTGAGAGAGGATGTGAATCCCTGTTACACACATCTTATGACAATACCAAGGTGTGCAGTGATGAGGTAACCTATGTCGACATCGAGGATGAGTTGGAAGATAGCATGTCATATCTAGAGCCAGTTTGTGAGGACTATTGAGAATCTGACCCTACACCCGTCAATTTCCAGGTGATGGAGTTAAAGGTTGAGAAACCTTGCCCTATTCCAGCCTCTGGTATATCATACATTTTTTAGTCTTGTTAGTCTTGTTCTTATTGTTCTCAAAATTCTGTTGAGTCTTTTCTTTATTTTGACTCTTTTGGGTCACTTGAGTCTTTTGATTCTTTCTTTTTACCTTTTTTGTCTAATATGAAAAATACCAAATTCGATCTGTCTGGTTTTCTTCAAAATATGAAGAGTTTTATAGTCTTACCGGGCTATATCGACTCATCCAAGAAGGGACCAGAGAAATACAAGAATTTCTTTGTGCCTTTATAGGAGACAAGTCACGTTGAGCAATCGATATTAAAAATTTTCCCTTCTTTGAGGGAACCGGATGATAAAATTTACTGCTTTCTTTATTTGTTTTCTAGATTAGCTTTCTTTTTGTTTTTTTTTTTTTTTTTTTTTTTTTTTTTTTTTTTTTTGTAGGGATGACCTAGAAGAGGAGAGCATTTTTTGTAAGCGAGCCTACTACTACCACCACCATCCCGTGCGCGACAATATTTCAGGGGTGGTTTTCTGTTCCCTTGAACTTTTTTTTTAGTTATATTTGAGATACATTGGGGACAATGTATTACTTTAATTTGAGGGTGGGGTACCCTGTTGGGTAGTTTCTATTTTTAGTTTGGGGTCCTTGAGCATTGTGCTTGGACTATGCTTTGTGTGCTGTGATTGCCTTGTTAGCTCGGACTACTACTACCACCACCATCTCGTTTTCTCGGACTATGCTTTATGATACACTCTTCCTATAATAAACTTTGCATGAAATAGCGTTAGGAAAGCATGATCATGATTTTAGCCCAAGTTTAAAAAAAATTCTTATCTCTCATGCATCTTTAAGTCATTGTTTTGCGAAATTAAAATATTCCGTGCTTAGAATTGGGTTATCTGGCTTATATTTTGTTGTCACCCCGAAATATCCACCTTTGACTTAGTAGTAACCATACTTGTTGTAGAGAAAAACTAGACAAAGTAGATAAAATAGGACCTACTGTGAATAAAAACAAAGAGGCAAAAAAAGAAAGAAAAGAAAGAAAAGAAAATTTGTTGCTTGAAAAAAAAAATCAAAAAACAAAGAGGCATTAGTCGACGTGCCTGCAAAAAAATAGTGTGTGTGTGCATGGATAGAGATGAAAAGAGCTATCTCCACTATGTCTAGTTAGGGCCCATGAGAAAAGAGTGATAGGTTCTTGACGGTGGGGTGCGAAAGCTAGCCCTCTAGGTAAAATAAATTATTTTTATGTTTTTTGTGTGTGTGTTTAAGCACCCTTGTTCTAGTGTTACCCTCTTTTTGCAAGTTTGGTATGTCCGAGGCTGATAACCGAGCCAGTGTAGGGGAAAAACGAGATGAGGACCTTTTAAAACTTTTCTGAGTCGTGCAAGCTTAACTAGCAAAACTCTAGGCTCACCCATGCATGAATAGATTAAAAACCATTCTTAAACTTGTGCTTCACTGATTGATCATAATTGATTTTCTTTATTAATTACAAATTTTATTCTAACTGATTGTTGATACTGGAGTAACAACCTTGAAAATTAAGCTAGCATATCTTCAATTATCTTATATTTTATTTGATTGTGTGCTCTCTACCTTGCTCGGGGTGAGCAAGAATCAAGTGGGGGTGTTTGATAGCTCCCAAAAAGAGCTATTATTCTTAGCTTATTTTAGGCTTGGTAAAGGATTTTATGTGTTTATTGTGTTATTTTGTAGGTACCGAGCAATCAAGAGGTAAAACCAAGCAATCAAGAGGTAGAATTGGCAATTTGGTGAAGAACGAGGTTAATTTGAAGCAATTTAGAAGTGGTTTGAGCATCCGAGCTTCAAATGAGTCAAAAAGACCAAAATGTCCCTACTTCAGCATCGCAACGCTCACCTTATATGAAGCTCGACACTCGCCTGATATTGAAAGGTAGTAGCTTGATGTGTAGGGGAGTGTTGCAACGCTCGAGTTGGTATCAACGCCATCGTTGTAACGTTTCCCTGATGCTAATGGCTTTATTTTCCGAGCGTTGCGATGTTACGATGATTTTTATAAATACCTCTCTTTGTCTTTAGGTCAATATATGTTGAATTTTGGGGCCGAATTTGATGGAGGCCAAAGTTAACCTTCATTCTTTTTATTTTTTTCTCAGAATTTAGTGTCTTTAGGTTAGTTTTTCTTATTGTTTTGGGTTGTAATTGATGGATCAGATGTGTATCTTGGATTTGTATATGAATTAAGAGGTAACTCCTATCTAATTCCTTTGAGCAAGAGCCATATGTTTAATCTCTTGAAGGATTTCTAGTTAATTTAACTGAATTGTTGTGAACTTTTTAGGTGGATTTGATTGAATCTTAATGAAACTTTTATGAATTGATCTGACAAATTAGTTTATCAAAATTCTTATTTGCAAAATCGTCATGATTTAGTTGCGCAAATTAGGATCGCATGTGTGAAGTCCAGACTTTTTCTGACCAAACTCATGTATACCCTGATTTAATCTTTCCAAATAAATCATGCTATATGATATAGCTTTTCTAGCTTGTAGCATGCCTCAACAATTGAACTCTTTCATAATGTAATTCAATTTTAACTTGTATGTCGCTAAGAAGGAAGAGTTGTAGATTGAATTGGGACTAATTTAGTTTAATATCAAATTTGGCTAATTGGGCTGTTAGATTTTCTAATAGGTTGAGGGATTGACAGGTTCAATACAATTAATTGGTACCTAATAAAAGAAATTACATAGGATTCTCTCTCTTTCTTTATAAATTAGATAGATTCCTCTTTTAGATTACATTTACCCTTTTATTTTAATTTCGTACATTTTATCTCTTCCACACCAAAACCCCCCATTCATCACTCTAGTTAGAAAATTAACTGAACAGAACAAATCATAAATCGCACTTCCCTATGGATCAACTCGGACTTACCACTGTTGCTATATTTCAGTAGTAATAGGAGTAGTTCAATATCTACAAATTTTCTTTTGATTCATAGTCCTTTTTTGGAATTAAACGACACCGTAAGAGCCTCAAATAGCTTTAAGCACATGTGTTAGGCAATCCCAAATTATGAAATGACGTAAACTAGCTTTACGACCATTCCATTACTCCAAAGGTGTACTTGTAACACTTTTGTATAGAACGTAGTTCAATATATACGCTGCAGTTTCTACTGCATAACCCCAAAACGAGTTAGGTAAGGAAGCGTAACTCATCTTAGACCGAACCATGTCCAACATGGTTCGATTTCTCCTTTCTAATACACCATTCTGTTGAGGTGTACCAGGTGCTGAGAGTTGGGATACAATTCCATGATCTATCAAATAGTTCTGAAATGTTAGATCCAAAAACTCTCCACCTCGATTAGATCCAAAAGTCTTAATTAGTCTATTTAATGCATTTTCAACTTTGGCCTTGAATTCTTTGAACTTTTCAAAAGATTCAGACTTGTGTTGCATTAAATAAACATACCCATATCTTGAATAATCATTAGTAAAGGTGATGAAATATTCAAAACCTCCCCTTGCTTTGACATTCATCGAACCACAGAGGTCTGAATGTACTAACTCTAGAGATTCTTTGGCCCTGTGACCTTTTCTAGTAAAAGATCTTTTAGTCATTTTACCTTCAAGACATGACTCGCACACAGGTAAAGAATTTTCTTTTAACTCGCTTAGAAGTTCATTCTTCACCAATCTCTCAATCCTATTAAGATTGATGTGTCCTAATCTGAGGTGCCAAAGTTAGACATCTTCTTTAGGAGAAATTTTAAGTTTTTTATGTTGAGTTACTGTAGTTTTAAATAGTGTTATGAAGGGCTTTAGTTGCTAACAGTCTTAGCACATAAAGGTTGTTTTCCAATTTAGCAGAACAAATATCAATGCCATTTTTCGAAATAAACGCTTTATTTACATGGAAGTTGATACAATAAGATTGTTCAAGTAAACACTTTACAGAAATTAGGTTTCTTTTTAAACCAGAAACTACATACACATTTTCTAGTAAAATGAATCTATTCTGTAAAGTTAACTGGAGACCTCTCACTACCACAGCTGAGACGACGTGCCCAGTTCCAACCCTTATCATCATCTCACCAGCTTCTAGTTGCCGCCAGGAACTAATTCCCTAAAATTAAAAACAAACTTGGTCAATAGTACCAAAATCCATAATCCAAGCAGAATCATCATTCTCAACTAAACAGGTTTCCAAAACAAGTAAATCATATTTACTTTGCTCGACCTTCTTCTTTTCTGCCAAATACTTGGAACAGTTCCTCTTCCAATGTCCCTCCTGGTTGCAATGGAAATAGATTCCCTTTACAACCTTGGCTTTCTTGCACTTTTGGGCAACAACTGGTGGGTTAGCTTTCCCCTTTCCACCTTTCTTCTGCTTCCACTTTTTGGTGCCGGAGGAAAAAGATACAGGCTTTGTTCCAGAGGTTGAAGCTCTGTGAAACTTTTTAAAGGATGAAACAATATTTGTTAGGCCCTTTTGTTCCTTGTTTTTCATCAAAGACTGGAAGGTTTGTAGCTCGTTGAGCAAGGTAGTTATGTTGTAGTCAATCCTATTCAAAACAGTATTACTAAGGAAGTGTAGAAAAATTTCAAGTAAAGATTCAAAATGAAGTTAACCTGGCTAGCTTCATCGATGACGGACCCATTCATCTCCGCCACATTGAAGTGGACCATCATGTTGAGAACATGTTCTCGAACAAATGCACCTTCTTGCATACGGGCATTGAAGATATGTTTGAGAGGGTCATGCTTAAGCTATGCAAACGGTTATCCGAACATTCCCCTCAGGGACTCTATGATCTCACGGGCCGTGAGCATAGGCTCATACTTTTTGGTCAAGACTTCGAAAAGACTTGCCAAGATATATGCTCAGGCCTTTTTGTTTGCCCGTGTCCAACGCTTGTATGCTTCTCGAACATTTCGAGTAGCATTAAGAGTTAGAATTGGAGAACAATCCTCCATGAGGACAAAATAAAGTCATCAACGATAAGTAATGTTGATTGTGTTTTTAGCATTAAGAGTTGGAATTGGAGGACAATCCTCCATGAGGACAAAATGAAGTCATCAACAATAAGTATTATGTTGATTGTGTTTTTCCATAAAGTGTAATTTGTGTTTGTTATTTTGTTTGTGGCGAGTAGATTTAAGGTAGCGAAAGTCATATTGAAATAAATTTGCTGAAATATACAAATTATTTATATTAATCTATTTACAATAAACCATTAAGACAACCAATCAGTTTTAGCAAAATAGTCTAATGTATCATAAGTTACATCTATTTTGCAATGATGTTTCAGTGAGGCAGGATAAAAGTCACTGTAGGGTGATCAAGTGCCCCTTTACTGAAATGAGACATTTTCAACCAATAGACAGAACAATACCTTGTTACTGTAACTATCAATCACCATTGTTCGGTCCAATATTTTTTAAACTCGCTTAACAATTCTTGTAAGTGTAACCCCTCATTTTAGGTCCTAGAGTTCCGCCCCAATGAGCCAACCGTAGGGAAAAACCAATTGGGACATGAAACTAAAGCAACCTTATCCATTTCTGGAGGTTCAATAAAGCGTCATGCAAAATATGTCATCCTTTAGGGGACACCCATGGTGCCACGAGGCCATGCATGAAACTTTACTTCAAACTAATAAAAGAGACCGAGGGATTTGTTGTCATACGTCTCACTCCCACTTACTATAAACACTCTCTCCATTAACCTTGATATTGATCTATACAAATGTCACCCATAGAGGGACACCCATGGTGCCTCGAGGCTGAGTATAGATCTCATAATGTGAACTTCATGGAAAATGAAGCATCATATATCCCATCTTCTTCCCACTAAGCGTTTTGCCTAGGGTTAATTAACTTAGAAAATTCGGCTACTGATTTTATCAAAGTGATGGTTTAATTTGCCCAAAAACAACACCTGCCTTTAGATAGTTTAAACAATTTTGATTAAGGCCCATTAAACTCTTTAACAAACTTTAATCAAACTTGCATGCTTGTAACAAATCTATTTAATTCACCTTTCCAGTAAGTTTCCAGGTAGTGGTGTTACATTTCCGTCAACTTAAATACTCCAGCTTAGACAAAACTAAGCTTAATCAAAAGGTCCCTTATCGAAACATTTGTTACAATATTTAATCTTTTAATTAAGATCAATTTATCCTATTAAACCAATTAAAAGATTAAACTTAAATTTCTAATCTCATTAGAAAAGTGATCTTAGGTTTATGTGAATCATGTTTTAAAACAAATGATTATTAACCTAAGGTTTGCATGCAACTCTTAATTATTTATTTTAATTTCTAATTTCATTTTGTTATAACAATTATAAAAAGAAAAAAATTAAAACCATACATTGCATGTTGTGACATACTTTAGTAAATTATAACATTTATAAACTAACCTAATGTAATTTCATGCTTCATACAATTTCATTTCATTACTAACATATATAACATTTATATAATAAAGTAATGAAACATACAATAGCATACATCTATACATATATTTAACCAAATATTATAACATTTATAATATAAATGACGCATGGATATGCTATAAATGCATACATGCATATATTATAACTTTTATACTATATGATGGATGGGCATGCTATATCAATTAAATCATGCATATACATATATTATAACACTTATAATATAAATGATGCATGAAATTAAATGCATAACCTATGGTGGGATTTTATTTTATATGATATATAAAAAGGAATAAAACATACATCACGTGTATATTAAAATAAAAGTTAATGGACCGAGATTGGGCACCTATTAAACAAAATAAAAACTAACTATTACAAAATAATAGCCATCCAGTTCGAAATAGGTGAATCGGGCCTTGAACCACTCGAACCAGACCAAGAATCGATCCAGATGAACCCAAACAACTCGAATAGGAGAACCCACAAATTGAACTAGACTAACAGACCTCGAACCATGCGCGAACCGGAGCAGAACCACATGTCCTAGCGTCACGACGCTACGAAAAATTTCTTCGTCCACTGCATCGTAACATTGCGACATTACTGTACAATCTCACCTATATAGTTTTGAACTACTTCGAAACTCCACCGTTTTTCGCCTCGAAATCTCCAGAAACCAGTCGGGAACAACCATGAACGACTCAACATATGAAATTACAGACTCTAAACAAAAATATGCCCCAAAACATGGGCCTTTACATAACCAAATTTACAATAGAAAGCTATAAATGAACACCATTCATGCGTCATAGAGATATGACAAATGGTTGGTTGCCAAGAGGTGTGCAATGAACGAATGTTATGAGCCTAGATTACCGTTGAAGCTAAACTTAGGAACTAGGCATAGACTTCCCCTCAAACCATACTTCTCCATACTTTTTTTTACACACATTAAAGCTACTGTCTCTCTAAGTTTTCTCAAAATTAAACTCGAAGTGTTCATTGCCTGTTTAGATGATTTCATCGCATAGTTTCTTTAATCGCATGGTTTTTTACTTTACTACAATTACTTTAATCCTTGTCGCGTACATGTCACTTTCCAAAAATTCATAGCTACAAATCCCTGAGTTCGACCTTGGTTCACACCGAGAAACTTGTAATTTGTTTATACTTGGCAAACTATAAGAACTTGTGATCAGTGCATGATTAATTACAACTTGGCGCACGGTTAGTTCAGTGCATAGTAATTCTATCACAGATTATGTTAACCGCATTGAACACAACAGAGCACGACCTTAAGATATTGGTTTTGAATACATAAATGAAGGAATAATGCATTGAAAGTCCATTTGGATGCATAGTAAGTGTGTATTGGATGCATAGTTGAAATTTGGTTAAGTGTTGAACAACACATAAGTAGGTTCAACTCGCCAAGGTGAGTAAGTCCATAGAAGGACCATGTTGGACACCTGGAAGGGTATTTTGGATGCCTAAAAGATTATTTGTACACTATCTTAGACACGTGAGGAGTACAAACAAAACATAAAATGATTACTTTGAAAAAAGTTGCACCAGACAACCTAAGAAAGACTAGGCTATAGGAATAAGAAACTAGGTTATGAGAATAAGAAACTAGGTTTTGATAATGAGAAACTACGCTATAAAAAACAAGTAAAGAAATTATTCTATGAGAAGGAGACAATAACCAAAAGAAGGATAAATAGGAGCAAGTTGGACGCATGGTGTGGACCAGGCATCCAAACATAATAAGGGGATGCATTGAGACCAAGTTACTTAGGGAGCAAGGCCAAGTTAACAGCTAGAAAGGGCATGTGGCGAACTTGGAAAAAGTCGACTAAGTCAAAGTAGGAGGTGGCCACATATGGAGCAAGAAGAAGCCATGAAAAGATTTGGTGATGACACCTCAAAGGGGGATGTTGTGCTAGGTTATGTATGTTGAAGACATGTAGACATGCATGCAAGTAGAAGATGTCAAACAAAGAGATGAGGTGAAAAGGCTATGAATACTCAAGGGAAGTTCATTTCACCTCATAGTTTCGTGACCTCTTAAAAGAAACTCAAAAGAGAGGTGTGGGAGAAGAACTTAGGAAGTTTGGGTGAGAAAGAGGAAGTCGACCGTCGCCGACGTCGCCTGTTGACATGCTAGGCACCCAACTGAAGTCTGGGATGCATCTAAAAGGATGGGAATGAGCTGAGGAGTTCTTCTAGGCGACCAACTTGAAAGGATAGGTGACCAACCCAGTTGGGAAAGCTGGCTACGTGCCCACTAAGCAAACTAGGCACCCAACAGGTCTAAAAAAGATCATCTCAGCGCCCACTGTTGTCTTAGGTTGTCCAATGCCTAGTTTCATGTCCATTGGAGTTAGTAAGCCAAATTTAGGACTAAGAAGGACTCTAAGGTTCTTTTTGGCCCTACTCTTGGATTCTAAGCTAAACTTGGACAAATTCAGGACAAGTTGGTGTTTGGAGAAAACTGGGAATCCAATAAGAAATGAGTAAGTTAGAAAGGCTTGGAAAAAAGAGAAATCTTTGCCCGTTGACTATGAGTGACTCTTTTTCAAAGAAAATCTTGTTTGGCAAAGCTTTAAAAGATTATGTCTATAAAATCATGCTTTGAGTTATTGGTTAAAATATAACTCTTATTTGATTATTCATGTGATGTTTCTGAAAATTATGTTTGAGAAAGAGTTTTTCAAACCATTGGATCTAGTACCCAGGACGAGAACTACTAAACATTGAGTTGGTTCGGCATTAGCAAAGACTGGGTGTCTTGATTTGGTTCCACCTCAGTGATTGAGTGTATTGAGTTGCTTCCACTTCAATATCTGGGTGTATTGAGTAGTATACCTAGCGATGTTTGGTTACAGGTTTAATGATTGATTTATCATACGTACTCATGTGTTGTAAAAAGTTTCATGTGATGCATTGCTTTAAAAGATTTATCATGCATTATTAAAGTTCTCAAAATGTTTGAAACAAAATACTGTTTCACGAAATGTCACTCACTAAGCTTCCCAGTTCAGTTTTCCAAAATATCCCCCCCCCTCCCCCTAAGTAGCGTAAAGGAGAATAGTTCCAAAAGTGTCGTCTGAGGTCAAGGTCTGCCGCACTTCAAAGTTTAAGTCTGTTGTTTATGAGGATTTGGAAATTTTCAAAATAAGTTGTATAAATTTTGAATTGTTATTAATAAAATAACCCTTGATTGAAATACAGTTGTATACTTAGTTTTTAAGTTGTAAGTAAAACAGGTCAAGGCGGACAGTAGGTACCGCAAAAGGGTAGTATATGTCGTCTTCACGCCTCCTTCTGGGTGAAAGAGATAAGTGCAAGAGAGGGTGTGACATGATCACCATCAGGCCTTTTCACAAAGGTACTCTAATACCAATTTGATGTAGACTACGAATCTTGGAGAATTTTTAGAGTAGAAATATTATTCATTAGTTGTTCATCCATGAGAAGAAGACTCCTATTTATAGAGTTTTAATTCAAGTGGGGTAAAAAAAGAATTAATCTAAACCTATTACCTAATTACCTAATTTATCTTCATTCTACTTGCATCAAAGTAGCAAAACTAATAAAAGAAGTCGTGGCTGAGAAAACCAGCGAAGACATGGGGATGAAGGTAAGAGAAATGAGTGAGATTTTGAGGAGAAAATGAGATGAGAAGATTGATGAGATGGTGGTTGAAACTATCTCTTACTTAAAATATAATTTTATTTTTAAGTTTGACCAAGTCAATTCTTTCAATAATTGCATCACGCAACTTTTAAGTTTGTTTAATTTTTTTCCTCTTTTTTTAAAATGAAAAAAAAAAAAAAAAAAAAAAAAAATATCTTCATGTCATTTTTTAATGAAAAATTTTGACCCATATCACAGACCGGCATGTATTTCTTAAATTAATGAAGACAAAAGTTGGTTGATCTCGATGATTCTATGTGCCTTCATATCTTGAATAAAATAGTTTGGTCTAAATCTTGTGTTAATATCTGGGTCAGATTTAATTAGCCCAAAAATAGGTTTATTTTGGCCCAAAGACCACGAAACCCAAAATTCATTTAGCTTTGTCCAAAGGACAAATGCATGGACCAATCAAGTCCAAGCTAAGTCCACAAAACACATATGAGAATTCTATAGATAGATTATTTCTTTTCATTTGAGGGTTAAGAATTTTAAGAATCCATTAAGAGAGGATTCTCTTCAACTATTAGAAGACTTCTAAGCTTTTAAAACTGAATCACACTTGAAGATTAAAATCCTTTGAAGATACAAATGTTGTTACAATCAACAGAGAGAATCAGGAGATAAAATATTAGAGATCGAACCACATCTGCATAAATTAATATAAATTAAAGTTCAACTCCACGATGCACATTTTTTCGTAAACTTGTGTGAACAATTATGTCTCTTTTCATTTAGTACAAGCACTATATCAATTGAATTATTCTCACTTTACAACTTAATAACGGTATATGAAATAATTTTTACCACTTATAATTTAAATTTATATTGTACGTTATATTTTGTAAATTTGATGTTGAAAGATTTAGAAAATAATTTCAGAGTTATTTTCATTTTCCAAATCAATTCTAGAATGATTTCCTAACAATCATAACTATCTTCAAAAATTATAAAAATAAAATTTACTTAAAAGTTGGGAAGAAGTTGCTTGGATGATAAATGAAAATTGTTGAAGGATGAAGAATTGGGCAGACAAAAAGGAGGTTGGGTTGAGGGTAGGGTGTGAAAATCAGCTTGGCAACTCGAATAATCTGGACTTTCTAACTAAATATTTATTGAGTTGAGTTAGTTTTGCTTTTGAGTTGAATTAGATCTTTGATTGAATAATCTTTTTTTAGGTTGACCTAACCCAATTCTACTTGTCTTTATTTAATGTTTGATTGGATTTGGAATTTTTAATATTTTCTTTTAGGATTGTTATGATGTTTGCCTGAGTTTAAAATTGTATTAGATATCATATATATCTGATATTTGACATTTGAGTTCTATGAGATTTTAGTTATTAGTCATGGGTTATAGATAAATTAATTATTTTAAATTAATTTTAAAAAATAATAATAATAACCCGACAATTCAACTCAATCCAGTCCAATCTAACTCGAACTTGAGTTGAAGATCCTGTTTGGGTCTTTCGAGTAGTCAATCCGACCAACTTGAAATTTTAAGCTGGTCCAGAAAACCTCAACTTAACCCAACCCAATCCGTATACACCCCTATTTGAGGGTTACGATGTCATTTGAGAATAAATTATAGGGAAAAGGTTAGAGGAGAGCGAAGGTAATTATTGGAAATGCGACCAAAGTTAAACATTGGTGAAATAAAGGATGATCATAGGTTTATAAAGGAGATTGAGCCTTTTTGGGTGAAACCAAAAGCAAAGTCATAAGGGTTTATGTTCAAAGTAGACAATATCCTATAATTTTTAGATAAAATCAAAAGTAAAATCATGAGAGTTTATGCTCAAAATGGATAATATCATACCATTATAGATATAGTTGAAGGGTCATTATCTCTAACAAATAAGTGCCGAATAGAGATGTAGTAGAACCTAAAAAATAGTCATAGTGTCATTCAATCAATGATTAGTGTAATAAATCGAGAGTACCTGCATCAGTTTTGTAGTCTCAAACAAAACATTCAAGACACGTGGAAATTCAAGATAGTTTAACTATTTTTCTTAAAAGACGAAGCTCTATCTCATCCTACATCTATAGTGTTATATTCCTTTATTATTATTATTATAATAATAATAGTACGTCAAAAAAACTTTGACCTCACTGTCTGTAATAAAATATAGGTTAATAAAACACTTTTGATCTCCGAACTTTTATGAAAATAACAATTTAGTCTCTGAAGTTTGAATTGTAATAATTTAGTCTCTATACTTTTAATCTTGTAACAATTTATTCCATGAATTTTAATATGTAACAATTTAATCTATATACTTAAGACATTATAACAATTTAGTCCTTAACGTATAACAAAATTATCAAAATTAAATATCAATTTTTTAATACATTATGATGTAAATTTTGTATATTGTAAAAATATTAAGTCCCTAATTAATTTAACGGTTTATTTATACATGAAATCTCATTAAACCTTATTAATTTCTATAATAGAGATTAAATCATTACAAATTTTAAAGTTTTAAGAACTAAATTGTTAAATAGTAAAAATCAAAAACTAAATTGTTAAAAAACTGAAAGTATAAAGACTAAATCGTTATAAACCAAACTTCAATAACTAGATTATTACTTATATAAAAATTTAGGGACTAAAAATGATTTTTAACTTAAAATAGAATTTTGAAGAAACTAGAGGCTAAGACAAATGTTCATATATTTTCCAAATTTTTTCCTAAAGAAATTTAATCCAATGTCATACCTTGGTTCCATCGAGAGGCCAAAGAATCGATGTCCACTAATTGTTAAATTTGAAGCCTTGAAGTTGACAATAATTGTAAGATAATCTAATAAATAATATATCGGGTGCGTGCTTTCCAACTAGCTCCTCCATTTTATGCCTTAGTTTATTGCTCTTGTTCTTGTATGTACACTCCCTTTGCTGCCATTTCATATTCTGTCCATTCACAAAATGACATTACCTTCTGCCTATAAATAATATCTTCTTCTTCTTCTAGGAATTGCAAAGCTTAACTAATCAGTCTGCCGCCATGGATGTCCAGAAAGTTAGAGACACAACCACAAGCATTTTGATGTTTCCATGGATTGGCTATGGCCATATCTCTGCCTATTTGGAGCTAGCCAAAGCCCTCTCTAGAAGAAATAACTTCTATATCTACTTTTGTTCAACTCCTGTTAATCTTGACTCCATTAAACCAAAGCTAATTCCTTCTTCTTCTTCTTCTTCTTCTTCAATCGAATTTGTGGAGCTTCATCTTCCTTCTTCTCCTGAATTTCCTCCCCATCTACACACAACCAACGCCCTCCCCCCTCACCTTACGCCCACTCTCCACCAAGCCTTCGCAGCGGCTGCCCCACGCTTCGAGGCAATTTTACAAACACTTTGTCCGCATCTCCTCATTTATGACTGTCTACAGCCGTGGGCTCCACGAATCGCTTCCTCCCTCAATATTCCCGCCATCAACTTCAATACCACTGCATCTTCCATCATTTGTCACGCTCTTCATAATATCCACTACCCCGATTCTAAATTCCCACTCTCGGATTTTGTTCTTCACGATTATTGGAAAGCCAAGTACATAACCGCTGATGGAACCACTACAGAAAGAGCCCGACGAGTTAGAGAATCCTTTCTGTATTGCTTGAATGCTTCTCGCGATGTAACTCTAATCAATAGCTTCAGAGAGATGGAGGGAGAATACATGGATTACCTCTCTGTTCTGTTGAAGAAGAAAGTAATAGCGGTTGGTCCTTTGGTGTACGAACCGAGAGAGGATGAGGAAGATGAAGATTATTCGAGGATTAAGAATTGGCTGGACAAAAAGAAAGCATCGTCGACGGTTCTGGTGTCATTCGGAAGCGAATTCTTCCCGTCGAAGGAAGAAATGGAAGAGATCGCGAACGGATTGGAACAGAGTGGAGTTAATTTCATATGGGTGGTTAGGTTTCCGAAAGGAGAAGAGAGGAGAGGGATTGAAGAGGCGTTGCCAGAGGGATTCGTGGAGAGAGTGGGAGAAAAGGCGATGGTGGTGAAAGAATGGGCGCCTCAGGGGAACATATTGAAGCATCGGAGCATCGGAGGATTTGTGAGTCACTGTGGGTGGAATTCGGTGATGGAGAGCATAATGCTTGGGATACCTGTAATAGGGGTTCCGATGCATGTGGATCAGCCCTATAACGCCGGACTTATTGAAGACGCCGGGGTGGGGGTGGAGGCCAAGCGAGATACCGACGGCAAAATTCAAAGGGAGGAAGTAGCAAAGCTGATCAAAGAAGTGGTCGTTGAGAAAACCAGAGAAGACTTGAGGAAGAAGGTAGGAGAAATGAGTGAGATTTTGAGGAGAAAAGGAGATGAGAAGATTGATGAGATGGTGGCTGAAATTTCTCTCTTGCTTAAAATATGAGATTTTTTTAAAAAAATATATTATATAATAGAGGTCAGAAAAATGGGTACTAAAAGAATAAAATTTTGTTATAAAATTAATAGCAAGGAGAAATCGAAGGAAAGAAAGAATATCCCTTCGAATCATGAATTGACCCAAAAGTAATGTGATTAATTGACTTTTTTTTAATGATACTATTAAATGATATAATATTAAATTTATCTTTACTTATTAACTTAAACAATTATCTCAAAAGCTTAAGTGAATATAAATTTAACATTATATCATCAACTAATATCCCATGCATGAATGTCGGTATTGAATGATTTTTTGTTGAAGTAAGAGAATGTAGATACATCAAATATGATTCCCCTTCTTTAATTGGCAAGTATTGATGATAGCTAGAGATGTCCAATTTTCCTATTGGGGACGGGTCCCGCCCCGAACAGGGTGGGGAATGGAGGAGAGAGTGGGGGAAAAATTTTCTCCGTGAGCTAAACGGGGATGGGGACGTTCCCGTCCCCGCCCCTGACCTCAGCCCGATTAGCTTTTACATATTTATTTAGTATAGTTATTTAATGTATGTTATTATTATTATTATTATTATATAAATATTACATTTAAATTTCAAATTTGATTATTTATTGGGAAAGATAATGAATATGTTAAAATTGAATGTTTAAATTTAGATTAAATATGTGAATAATTTGATTTATATTCATTTTTTTCTACTAAAAAATTAATTAGGTTTTTAGGACCAAAATTTGAGTAATTTATCTTTAAATTCAAATTGTCATCTAAAACTAACCATAATAAATAATTTAGTGATAAAGTTAATTATTTAATTAAAATTTACTCACATTAATGATTTAAATTAATTTAATTTTTTTTTAAAAAAAAAAGGGTAACGGGAAAAATTTCCCTAGAAAACTCGATCCCCACGAATTTCCCGCAGAGAATCCCGTCTTGATCTGTTGGGGAATTTCACGGGGATAGGGAATGTAATGGGGAACGGAGAAGGGATGGGGAATGGTATTTCCAGCCTCACTCCGCCCCGTTGACATCTCTAATGATAACTGTTGAATTCTTGAACCCACTATGTAAAGAGTTATTAAGACGTAAAATTGATGTTATTTAGTTGTGGCCCACGAATTCCTTAAGCTAAAGGAGAAGTGGATTTCAAATTCCACTTCCCCCAACTCCTTCAATTGCTGAGTTTTAAGGTAAACAAGTGATGCCTTCTATGTTAGTATTAGATGAGTTTTTGTTAGCATTTTGGTTTCTGTCCAATTTTGTCACGTCATTTCTCACCATTTTTGTTAACATAAGGCATAAAATCAATGTTTTTGTTAATATTTTTTTATCTCTGATTTGATGTTGAAATTACTTCATCGTCAATTATTTTTCAAAACTAAGGATGAAATTACAAGAATTATATCAATTAGGTTATGCTCATTTTGTAATTACTTATTTTACTTAATAATGGTATATGAAATAATTTTTTCAATTTATAATTTAAATATATATTGTAGTTTACATTTAGGAAATTTGATGTTGAAAGATTTAGAAAATAATTTTAGAGTTATTTCTATTTTCCAAATCAAATTTAGAATGATTTCCTAACTGTCATAAGTCTAATATCTTGAAAAATTAAAAAATAAAATTTACTTAAAAGTTGGGGAAAAGTTGCACGGATGATAAATGAAAGTTGTTGAAGGACAAAGAATTGGGTGGACAAAGGAACTTGTATCAATATCGGCAATGATCAAATGACCCGACAATCTAAATAATTTGGACTAATCAATCTAACCCTTAGTTGAGTTAGGTTCGTTTTTTTCGAGTTGGATTGGACCTCAAGTTGAATAGTCTTTTTTCAGTTTGACCTAACTCAACACAAATTATATATATACACTTAATGTTTGATTGTTTATGAATTTGATGGATTTGGAATTTTTAATATTTTTATGTTAGAATGGTTATGATGTGTATCTTTGTTTAAAGTTTGTTATAGATATCATGGATATTTGATATTTAATATTTGAGTTACATGAGATTTTAGTTATTAGTCAGGTTTTGTAGATTAAATTTAATTATTTAAAACTAATAAAAAAATAATAATAATAACTTGACGATCCAATCCAAATTGAATTTAGCTTAGAATCCAATTTGGAGTCTTTTCTTGTAGCCAACCTTACCAGTTTAGATTTTTGGAATGGTTCGAAAAACTCCAAACGTGATCCAATCTAATTCATGTAAACCCTTAGTCGAGGGTTGTGATCTCATTTGAGAATAAATTATAGTAGAGGAAAGTGAGGGTAATTTCATATGGGTTGGAGAAAGTGTGATGATTGCTAGTGAAAGAATGCACTCCACTCCACAGGGAGATTTGGATTTCCATTGTGTGTTCATGTTGGTAACACAATGATTAGTATTTAATTTTACGCCACATTTATATCAGGTGGAAGATAATCCATCAATGGTAATGTAAAAAGTGGGTCTCAATTGATTGTTTTTGTTGTTGTTTACCAGCATTTCATAATCGTAATGAGTTTTGGGACTTGTCTCGAAATTTGTAATCAAATCGTGCAATCTAATTGAGGAATGAAAGGTATTCAATTTGATTGTGGTTGAAAATCATACAGCAACAAGAAGAATGAAATGGATTGAATAGAGGAACTTCTAAACATTTAGCAATCTCAGATGTATTGACATTGATGGTGACTCATTATTATGATGAATCATTTCTTCGGACAAAAGTAGATTATGAAAACATTTATTCAAAATCTTAGATTTCATTATGGAATATACAATTTTTTCTGAAGAATTTGCCATGATATATCTGATCCATGCATAATATCATAAAAAAATGGATACAAATTTTCAATTGCTACTTAACATACAATAGGTCTAAAAAAGTATCTAAAAATAGAAAATTCAGTTATTAACCATGGCATATATATTTGGAATAGATTCCATTTTGAGAGAGTTGAAAAAGAACTTGAACTATCTCATTGAAAGATTCTATACGTCTGTCCTTTCTCAAGGCATTTCTTTAGACAAAGACTCTATATTTTTTTCTTCTTTTCAAATGGTAAATATTTCTCAAAACATGGAATGTGCAAACCCATGTTTGACTTGAAATTGAGATATTGATGTAAGTTCTTCCTTTCTAGATAGATTCATATCTAAAAGAGCTTAATAATAAGTTCTTTCAAAATTGACTATTTGTCCCTCCGTTAGAGGTGTTTCAGAAATATCTATAATCGAGTAAATAGCTCAACGAACGAATAGATTTGATCAAATTGGAAAATAGAAAGATTTGTACTAGTTATATCTTTCGTCA
Organism: Benincasa hispida; assembly: GCF_009727055.1. NCBI lineage: Eukaryota > Viridiplantae > Streptophyta > Magnoliopsida > Cucurbitales > Cucurbitaceae > Benincasa > Benincasa hispida. The sequence goes on from NC_052358.1 coordinate 9,939,814, forward strand.
CAACTTTGTGGAAAATAGTTAGGTATGAATATGTTAGATACATGTGACTCGATTAGTGAAATAGTATCTCTCTCCCAAAAAGGATGTTTTTTTCCATCACACAAAGAAAATATTTGTTGTGAATGAACAAGATATTTAGGAATTGTTCATACGTAAAATCATAATTGTTGGTACAGGCCTTTTCCACATAGTTAACATACAAAATGAATCTTTTGTTACAATAGAGGTAGAAGTGGGGTGGATTACTCAAGAATCAAAGTCAAGTTGCTTTAATGAAGAGAAGATATCAATGAACTTCTATGAAATGGTTTCACGGGATTTAGCCAATTGTCTTGATCGTGGGATACATTGAGAAATAAGAATATGTGTTATCAAAGGATTTCCTGCGATTATTTCTAGTCTAGAATGAGTCAATCATCCACATTGTTGTCTTATTGAAAAAAAAATGGTGATCTTGTTCCTCCATTGATCAAGAATTTCGATTTTGGGAACTATCATGATCATCCAATAAGAAGGGTTTCAATTTTTTTCAAATGAACGATTTGAAGACCTATTGATTCTAACAATTGATTGCTGAGTTGATCATTCGAACATTTCAATTCATAAATGTGGATCTCGAACCTATGAATGGGGATATTCCCAAAATTCACAAAGAAAAAATGAAGTGAGTTAGACAAAAAGAGAAGAAACTTGGACAAAAAAAAAAACAAGTAACTTGGACTAAAAGACAAGTAACACATAAGAACCTACCTTTTGGAGGGGAACAATAGCTGGAAACTGCTACTAATATCCCGTACACTGAGAAGCAAAAGGAGGAATATACCCGAAGAGGGGCTCATATCTAATTAGCTAGTTGGTGAGGCAATAGCTTACCAAAGCGAAGATGGTTCAAGAGGATGATTAGCCACACTGGGACTGAGAAATGGCCCAGACTCCTATGGAAGGCAACAATAGAGAATTTTTCGCAATGGATGAAAGCCTAAAAGAGCAATGTCTCGTGGAAGTAGAAGGCCTACAGGTCGTGAACTTCTTTTCTCAAAGAAGGAACAATGATGGTATATGAGAAATAAGCATCAGCTAACTATGTGCTAGTAGTCGCGATAATACAGAGGATGTAAGCGTTATCCGGAATAATTGGGCATAAAGTGTTTGTAGATGGCTTTTTAAGCTACATAAGCAATATATTTATTTTCTTCTCCAGGAATAGGCTCGATTTCATCGCATCGTCTTTTGTAATGATCAAGACTGGTATGCCCATCAATTCACATAATTGCCCACGTATCAGTAGAAGATTTAGCAAATACAGTGACCCTTGCTTCCTCGGGTGGAACTCCCGATTGAGGTTACATGGAATGCTGCCAAGATATAAGTATCTTTGGTTTCATATTCAGGGGTATAAAAGTCAAATTTATGATCTTTAACAACAACATTGAATCCAACGGTTGCTTTAGTCTCAATTTGTGGTGATATAAGTCTTCCCTACAACTCATGAATTAAGAACTCTCGCAACAACAAGGTCTATTCGACATGAATTAGGAGTTAATGAAACCTTTTACAGTTGTTGTTATCGTTACCATTATAGATATTTTTAATGTAACAGTATAAAAATTATGAATCTACCACATTTCTTGTTACCTTTACCTTTACCGTTACTACCGTTACCATTAGGGTCAAGTAGTAACGGTAACGATAACGGTAATAATAAAATGTGGCAGATTCATAATTCTAGATAAACACAATTGAAAGAAATCCAATTATGTTTGTGGTTTATGCCTATCCTGATTTATCCATTAATGACATATCATTTCGGTTACACCAATTTTCATTACGGTCTAGTAAAGATGACCTTAGTTCAATACAACAGATGAAACCCTTCTATATTTGAATAACTAATCAAAATATCTTATGTACTAAATTATATTTGGATGGACAAAATTAGGGTCGCTTAGATTCATATGCAATGCAATGAGTACGTCACCAAATCATTAGGATGAAAAACGTGGAAAAGAAAGTATCACTTTATACAACAAGTCAAACTAAGTCTCGTCTTTATAAATATCAAATATCTCTGCAATTAAAAGAAAGAGAACTTAATCCAATCTATGATTAGTGTAATAAACCATGGTTACGTGCATCATTTATTTTAGTCTCAAACAAAACGCTCAAGGTGGGTGAAAATCCAAAATAGTTTAACTAGTTTAAAACAACAATAATTTTTCTTAAAAGACAAATAGTCTAATCTCACTGTACATTTATGGCGTCATATTTGTGAAAAGATCTTTCCCTTTTGGTTATATAGATCAGACACTTTCACACCACTAAATTAAGGTTTGATATAAGACCACATTGGTGTTTAGTCACTTTTCTCTTATCTCGTGAGTGATTATGGTAAAACATTTCTCATGGTCAATAAGTTGTTTAAATGAATGGTACAATGTAACTATATTGTTGTTGTTATGTTTTTTTTTTTAATTTTTTTCTACTAAAACGAGCATAGTTCAATTTGCTTACGGATATGTTTTTGCATAGAAGGGTTAGAATGGTAGATACAAAAGAGTTAGTAATTAATAATAATTAATATTTATAGAAAAGTAGAGGAATGGAAAAGTGAAATAATTGAGTTAGAGTCTAAAGCACACAACACTGGTGGATGCGACGCCTGAGGACTCCACGTTTTTTCTTATCTTTGGACTCTTTCAGGGATTTCCTCTTCCTCCTCCCCTCTCGCATTGCTTCCATCCGTCTATATCCATATCACAAATGCAAACATAATTACCCACAAAGCCCTTCAATTTTCAAACACACATTATTTCTTCTTCCTACTTGCCTTTCTTTATTTCCAAAAAAGCCAAAATACTACTTTTATAAATAATTTTTAATAATTGAAAAATGAAACAAAATTACAAAATTAACACATTTTGTATACAATATTAGATATCATAAAAACATTGTTAACACACACATCTATCTCTAAACCAACAAAGACAAATAATCGAAAAACAAGAATGTTCCACTAGACAACTCGTTAACCATTAGTTGACTGTTATTTAAATAAATAAATAAAAATAACCGAACAACAATATTGCTGTTGATCTTTGATTGTATATTTTGTGGCAATCTTCCATGAAAGAACAGTTTGATCCCTGTGCATTTTTCCCCCTTTCAAACTGTTCTTCAGGATTTTCACGAGATCGCTAGTGAAAATCCTCCTCCATGAGAGAACACTTCAAAAATATATGTAAAGAAAATGGAGTTGACCGGTAGATCATCAACGATTCTGCTCTATTGTCCAGCCAAATGATTCGTCTTCCTAGATTCTAATACTTAAGGTAATATTGTGGCTTTCTAAATTTCATATTCCTCTATCCTAAAAGGTCAATTTTCAAACACTTGAAGAACAAGGTAGAAGATCTTGTAGTCATCCTTCAATTCAAACAATACTAGCTTTGCAACCAAACTCAATTTAATATATATAAAAAATATATATATATTGGATCTAGATCTGGAAGATGTAAATGGAGGGGGAAAATTTTTATTCTCAGGCAAAGGATGGGAAGTTAGGGAAACTAGAGACAAGTATAACTTCCCACAAGCAAAATCTTCTGAATCGATCAACCAATGGTTCTGGGTTCATAGCATCACAGGTAGAAAGAAATATTAAAAATTAGAGACTACGGACACGAACAGCCATGCCAAACTACAGAAATCGTTGCAGCAAAGAAACAGGATACTGAAAAACAGTACCACAAATAATGGAAACGAGAGAGACAAACATAGATAGTAAAACAAAATGGAGACAACCTAAATGGGAAAACAAATCATATCATCAACTTATCTGCCCATATCCCTCTTCATTTTCAAGCAGAATAAGGTTTAAGATTTCAGTTGATTGATTCTCACTTGGCCATCATGACTTTGACAAATTCCTCATAGTTGATTTGCCCATCTCCGTCAACATCTGCCTCACGGATCATTTCATCAACTTCCTCGTCTGTCAACTTCTCACCAAGGTTTGTCATTACATGCCGGAGCTCGGCGGCAGAAATGAACCCATTCTGATCTTTATCAAACACACGGAAAGCTTCCTTGAGCTCCTCCTCTGAATCAGTGTCCTTCATTTTTCTTGCCATCAGATTAAGAAACTCAGGAAAATCGATAGTTCCATTTCCATCAGCATCAACTTCATTGATCATGTCTTGTAGCTCAGCTTCAGTTGGATTCTGGCCCAGTGACCGCATTACAGTCCCCAGTTCCTTGGTGGTGATGCAGCCTATAAAGAATAGAAAAAAGGTAGTCATTATTAAGAAAAATAGGACGGACTCAACATCTGATTTATCCAAGCAGAACCAATAACCATACACTAGAATGAAAATTGAGAGGCAAAACATGTTTCAGAAAAATGGAAAATTTCAAAGATTATGGAGTAACTGAGAGTGATAAAGTTCAACTGCATGTTAGCTGAAAGATGTAATAAGCATAAACTTCCAGTAATGTAAAATGCCAGCAGGTCTAGGCAATCATTTCAAGACAAAGTAAGGTTCAAAAACACTCTGATAATACACGTCACCAGTAAATCAACTACTGCAAGAAAAGAATACGACAAACCTACCCACCAGAAATAAAACAAAGAAGACGCAATTAATGTGATCAGTGTAAAGCTTGACATATATTAACAAACGAATACATGTTAGTCTTTGTTTAGTTAAGCATCACGTGAGGGTGAAATTTAAACTTTCGACCTTTTGGTTGAACATATATGCCTTAACCAATTGAGTTGTTTTCATGTTTGCCCAAATACATGTTAGTCTTGAAAAGTATAATGTTTAATGAATTCAATGGAGCAGGTTACAATAAAGAAATAGGGGGGGCAAGAAGTAGTAGGAGTGCTTGGTAGGATATCCCAAAGTAGTAGCAGACTTGGGTTAAATGTTGTCAGGAAGTCGAAGAATCCCAGCAAAGTCAATATTTTCTGTAGATTGGTCCACTTGGATGGTGGGTAGAGTACCCAAAAAAAACACCTTCGATGGTTGTCTCCTACAGTAAATGTTCTTTGTTTCTTGGCGGGAGAAGACCAATCTTGTTTGACCTCTCAATGTTCCTACACTTGCAAATGTTGGGCACACATCTTTGTGTTCATTGTGAACTGTTCCAGACATTTGTTTCAGTTCCCTTACAGACCAACGAACGTATCTAATCTAACCGATGCTTAATAATTCAGATTGGAATTGACAGATACACAAACAAAATACGTGGGCCAACATTAGAGAGAGATTACCACTTAATGGAACATGCAAAATCAATTAATATTTGCTAAACAGTATGCAGGGAACATGATCCAATACATAAAATTTAAACCCAATAGGAGAGTTCAGATGTCTAGTTGCTGATTCTCCGTACAGTAAACACTTCTAGACAGAAAGCAACAAAGACACTTAAATATCAAGTCAAACCCACAAGATAATGAGGCAAGAGAGACTAGAAGGCCGCAACTGCTTGCTTTAACAACTCATGGAGCTATGAATTTGTTAGAAAAACTTTAACATAAACAAGTTCAAAGGAAGAAGTTATTACATGGGTTAGCTTGGTTTATATATTAGCATTTTCTAGAAATAACCCATTTATCACACCTTTAATTATTTTGAAAACATGCAGCTCACTTTGTATAGAATGAAGGACGGATGATAAAATTACAGGGGAGAAGTTGTGTTAATGAGAGGATTCATTGCCAGATTTGTTGATCATACCATATACATGAGTGTGTATATATAGACACCCAAAGACATATATATTAATAAATGAATTCCAAACCTCCATCTAACCAATGGACATGTCTACCATGTTAATTCTGAACTCGAAGGGCAGACGTGCATACTTATTAAGCATATTCAATCAAATAATAACATATATGGAGAGTAAACAAGAAGCCCACAAACGACGCCAGGATGAATGAATGCATCGTTCCTTGTAACGTAAACCGCCTCGAAAGTCAAAAGGTACAGAAAAGCAACGATCCAGATGTTATTTCCACTGCCTGACGAGGCGCAGTGGTAATATGTTGACTAAAATGCCATAATATATGTCTGTATGTATGAATCATTCTCCAGATTCCAAACTATAATACACAACCTATGAAGAATCATTTTCAAACGACAATTTTCAAATCGAAATCGACTGTCATCCATCCATTCATGATTTCCAAGCTTCCTAATCACGGAATATTCATCGTAATCGACAATCCAATATAACAGAAACGGATCGAGAAAACCCAGGAACACGAAACAAAATTGCATCGAAAAAGAAAAACAATTTATAATCATCGCGAAAATCAATCAACAGCAAAAAGATTAAAAAAAAAATACTACGATGGGCAGGCAATATAGCAACCAAGACATACATACATACATATATATATATATATAACAATTCCATGAGGACGAAAATAGATCTAAAATGGGGGGATGGAAAATCATAAAGGGAGAAAGAGGGAGGCGAAAGGAGAAAGGATCTGAAAGAAGCAGACCATCGCCATCCTTGTCGAACAAACTGAAGGCCTCCTTGAACTCGGAGATCTGATCGTCGGTGAGCTGGTCAGCCATGGAAATTGATGTGGAGAGGAAATGAGAAGGGAAGGGGAAGAAGGAGGAAAATAGGAAAGGAGAGATCCAGACGAGGCGGAAGTCAGAATGGTAAAAGCAGCGAAGGGGATATAAATAGGAGAATCATAAACGAGGAGGAGGTGGTCCAAATCTCGGGCTTCGCCTTCTCTTCTCTCCTCTAATTTTATTTATTTCTTTTTCTTTTTTTTTTCCTTTTCCCTCTCCTTTATTTATTCCATTTTCCTTTGATTATTCTTTTGTTTTTATGTCTCCAAATTAATTGTTTTTTTTTTTCTTTTTTGGATAAATTTTCCATACCTTTTTAATGTCTATCCTCACAATCAACCTATATTTTTAGCCTTTCTACTTTGAATTCAAATGTTGCTTTAATGACTTGTATAGTTAAGTTATGTCACATTACACAAATATGCCTTCCTTAAAAGAGTATATAAATAAATAGTACATTTTGTGTTGACTGCCTATGCCAAGCTGCATTAGGATTTTTTATTTTCAAAAAAAAAAATGTTTTTTATAATTCAACATTATGTGAAATTTAATATTTTAGGGTGCGTTGGATAACTATTTTGTTTTTTTTTTTTTTAAACTAAACCTATTTCTTTCCCATTTCTTATTTTCATCTTTTTTAAGTACAATAGTTGAATTCTTAGCTAAATTTTTTATAAAAAAAAAGTTTTTAAAAGCTATTTTAGATCTCGTTTAGTAACCATTTTGTTTTTTATTTTTGTTTTTAAATTAAGTTTATGGACATTACTTCACCTCTAAATTTCTTAATTTGTTATCTACTTTTCACCAATAGTTTAAAAAATCAAGCCAAGGTTTGAGAACTAAAAAATTAGCTTTCAAAAAGTTATTTTTGTTTTTTGAATTTGGCTAAGAATTCAACCATTATACTGAAGAAACATGTAAATAATTATAAGAAATGTTGATGAAAAAGACTTAATTTTCAAAAACAAAAACAAAAAATCAAATGGTTGCCAAACGGAGCCTAGTTTTCAAAATTTAGCTTTGTTTTTTAAATCATTTGTAAAAAGTAGATAACAAATGAAGAAATGTAAAAGTGGAAATAGTGTCTAAAAACTTGATTTTTAAGAACAAAAAACTAAAAACTAAGACTCTGTTTGATAATCATTTGATTTTTTGTTTTTGTTTTTGAAATTTATACCTATTTCATCCACATTTCTTACAATGATCTGCATATTTCTTTGTTGAATTCTTAGTCAAATTTCAAAAATAAAAATAACCTTTTGAACGCTACTTTTTTTAGTTCTCAAATTTTGGTTTAGTTTTCTAAACCCTTGGTGAAAGGTAAATAACAAAGAAATAAATTTGGAGGTGAAAATAGTGCACATAGGCTTAATTTTCAAAAGCAAAAACAAACAAAAAAAAAATTACGAAATGTGGCCTAAATGATTACCAAACGTGTAGACGAAGTTATGGTTTTTATTTAGTTTAAATGATTATAGGTTGATAGAAATAAATGTTATTTTTCCTATAAGTCATTATAAGCAAATAATAGTTTAAATTTTAAAAATAAACTTAGTTTCCGAGCTTTGTTTTTACATTGCAATGAATATTCAATCGACTAGCCAATGAATTTACATTCATGATCTATTTTTATGTTGGAAATTAATAATGCATATTGCATTTGAAAATCAAGGTAAACTTATTGTAATTTAAGCTTTGGGTCGATTCTATGCCAGCAACACTGATAATATAAAGGATGCAAACGTCTGAATGATTGAGCATAAAACATCTGTAGATGACTTTTTAAGTACACCTAACAAACAGTAGAAACTACCATTGTGAATATTGTACACTTGCCGTCTTTGTTGTCTTAGTTGTAAATTAAGGATCATGTAAAGACCCACAACTCGGCCTAAGTTAGACTTCCACTTTATAGTTCCAACCAAACCTAGTCCAATTCCCTTATCATCATTTAAAGATAAAGTGTAAGCTCTTAGGAATGAGTTTTATTTATTAAACTTAAAAAAAATGTCCAACAATTTAAAAAACTTTTTATTTTTGTGTATAATATTTTAACCTTAAAAGATATCCGATGCATCATTAAACTGTCAAAGTTTTATGTCAATAGAGTATATGGCAAAGAAGGAAAAGTGGTGGATCCTTAAGCTTAACTTGGATAAGACATTTGATCGTGTGGATTGGGATTTCCTTGAGGATGTTCTTTCATTGAAAAGTTTCAATCCCAAATGGATTTATTGGATAAATGGTTGTGTTCGTGACCCCAAATTTTCAATATTTATTAATGGAAGGCTAGTGGGTCATATTTTTACCACTAGGGGTATTAAACAAGGGGGCCCAATTTCCCTACTTTTTTCCTCTTAGTTAGTGAAATCTTTGTTGGAAATGACATTTGGGCTTAGGCCCATAGCAAAAGTTAAAAGGAAATGGGAGAATGTTATCCCATAATGGAGAATTATGCAATGTTTAAAAGGTATAAATACCATGTTATTGGTGTGATAACTTGTAGAAATATAAGTTATTGTTCTCTTAAGTCAATGTAATTATAGGGGCAAAATGGTAAATTGAATATAAATATGATTTTATATCTAGGTGGAGGAAAATATTATAATTAATATATGATATTAATTTATATGTTATGAATATGATGAGATCACATTCATTGGAAAATGAGACGGCGTCTCTTCTATTCTAATAACGGATGAGTGTATTGAAAGAGTACTTTGAGATGCATAAATAGCTGACACGATGTGTTAAGCATGAGATGCGCGGACATTGTGTTAAAGAGTGTATCATCACTTAGAAAATCAGTGCTTGCACGATCGCTTACATATACGATACTGCTAAGCGATCGTTTACCAATTATACCTTCGCGCGCTATTTACTAAATGATCGTTTATCTTTTCCTAAGCGATCGTTTAGCTCCCGATATTTACTAAACGATCGTATAGATGATTGCTTAGTTTTTCCTACACGATCGTTTAGACGATTGCTTACCCTTTTCTACACAATCGTTTAGACGATCGCTTACTTTTTCCTACATGATCATATACTTCACCTAAACGATCAAGCATCTTGTCTATACGATAGACAACCTCATCTCCCACTTGCTTGATCGTTGTGTACGGTCTCTCTTCCTCCTTCCCTCTACCAAATCCGAACAAAGCTCACACTTTGGATTCTCACTCTAAGAATATTGAGGGCTCTGAGTGGTGGTGTCATCTTTGTTTCCTTCCGTTCGAGTGGTGATTGTTCGAGGTAGACGGTTGGGTTTTAGACTCGTTGGGAAGAAGAATTCACTTGTGAATGCATATTAGTATGTCTGAATATATATGTGGTAATTATATCACAATGAATTGGAAAAATCCACTTCCGCTCGTAGGTACTCTTGAATTAGAGTTCCTTCAATTCCATATATGTAGTAAACTCATACAAAAATATCTTTTTTAGTAAAAAGTTGCTTCACTAACGCATATCAACGCAAGAATTCGAAATTTAATAAACGATGCAGGAAGGCCAAAAAAGACAAGAGACTAAACTTTGCGGCTTGGCTTATTCCTTTTCATCTTACATTTTCATTCACCATCTTATTTCATTGAACTGAGATTGTTATACAAACATTTGTTATCTTTAAGTCAATATTATCTTTGATCACTCATCACTTCTCCATCTGTTTACTCTCAATTTTGTTTGTGTTTATGAATTTTCTGACTTAAGGAGGGCATGAAATCTATTGCTTAAGTCTTCCTGATCAGTTGATTAAAGTGATTAAGTAGTTAAGTCCCTCGAAAGAGCAATTTAACTATTGAATGCATTAGGTCAGGGCGTGAAGTAATTTTAGAGATAGAATTGCTTATGTCTTTTGTCTGTTTTTTATAACCAACGCATGCACTATAGAGATAGAATTATGTGTGGCATTCACATCGAGAGATGTTGAACTTAGCATGAACTAAAGAATAGAATTTCCCAACGCATAGCACATACATTTAGATTGTAAACAAATATCTGCATCATCATTATTCCATCTACATTGTGCTCATATAGGCTCGTTATTCCTACTAGGAGGTCAACGTATATCACTTACACTTAAAACCATTCGTCCATAAATCTCTATCTCCCTCTGAACTTCTATTTTTTCTTGCATGTGTGCCATTAGTTTAGTGTAAATAATCAACGCCACTTAGTTTATTAGGAAACTTTTGCATTGATACAAAAACAATTCTTGCGTTAGTACATTCTAGAATCCTCATGTTCAACCTTGGACTTACCAAGAAATTTAGGTTAGATTTATACTTAGGTCTATCTTAAGAGAAGTTGTATACATCAACAAGGTGTGCACGCATCTGTCACCAACGCAACGTTGATTTATACTTCACGTAACCGCGCTTGCACAAGAAAATAACTTTTTATTATTTAATTATTTTTCTTCTTCATAAACTCAAAGCAATAGAGCGCCAAAATTTCTTTCAAGCAGTGGTTATTCCACGGTGCAACAACTTTTTTATGTCTACATCTAACAATCTAAAAACAATTTGCGATATTTGTTATCTGAGATGTCGATCAAGAACAGTAAGGTCTTCTCCAATCTGTCCAAACTCGAACCACTCGATGAAGTAAATTACCGCCACTTGTCATAAAAGTTGCTAATCTTCTTTGAGCAGTTAGAGGTTTACATCCTTACCATAGAAGGCCCTGCTGCTATCAAAAAGTTGCCTATTGTCATTGACCTATAATCCTTCAGTGAAGCTTCTGTTGTTTCTGACTAACCGAAACAGTTATCTGAGGTGGATCCCTACAAATACGGGAAAGACAAAAAGACTGTCTGTTGCCATCTGCTCAATCGTATGACATATTTGATGTTTGATCCATTCATGGTCCAAAAGTCAACAAAGGTGATTTAGAATATGTTGGAGTCTCGATATGGAGGAGATGATGCAGGCCATAAGAAGTATGTCGTTGAAAAATGGCTACAATTTTAGATGGAGGACGAGAAACCAGTAGTGGAGCAAATTCATGAATATGAAAATTTGGTGGCCAGCAATCTGTTCGAAGGTATATAGATGTGTGAGATTCTCCAAACAAATGTACTGCTTGAGAAATTTCCCCCAATCCTAGAGCGACTACAGAAACCATCTGAAATACAAAAAAAAAAAGAAAAAAAGATCTGACACTCCAAAAGTTGATCGATCACATGCGCACGGAAGAAGTGAACAAGCTAAAAGATAAGTTGATTTCTGAAAATTTAAATTCAGTTCATGCTAACTTGGTTGAATTTTCTATCATTAATAAAGACAGGTTCAAAAGTCACAATAATCAGCCTGGTAAAAATAATTCCTTTCAAAAGAAGGGACATCATAAAGCTTCTGGTGGAAATATTGAAAAAAAGAAATTAATTTGCTACGTTTGTGGGAAACAAGGCCATAAATCCTACCAATGTAATCAAAGGAAAGGAAAGCAAGATCAGTGATCTACCCTACAAGCCAATCTTGCTTAACAAGATGACAAAATAGTTGTTATTGTGGAAGCCAACCTAGTGGAAAACAAATTTGACTGGAATTTTCACGCTGAAACTTTAAGACACTTTTGCTTAAACCAAGAGGTTTTCCATGATTAACAAAACACTACTAACAGAGAGTGTGTAGTCATGGGTAACTTTGCCACGACAGGAATGCTTGAAAAAAGGAAGATTCTTTTAAAATTAACTTCTAGAAAAATTTTATCCTTAAGTAATGTGTTGTATGTACCTTTCTTATGAAGGAACATAGTGTCAGGAAGTTTATTGAATCGAGCTAAGCTTAAAATTGTACTATAAGCTGACAAGGTTATCCTCACAAGAAATGGTGACTTTGTTGGTAAGAGGTACTTAGCTGATGGACTTTTCGTTTTGAACATTATTCTTGTTTCAAATTTTATGAATATAAGTGCTTCTAATTCTGCCTATATTGTTGAATCTATTGATTTATGGCATGGTAAATTAGGTCATGTGAATGTTGCATCGATTAAAAACCTTAAAGCACTAAAATTATCGATGCATCTGAAATACATGAAATTGGTAAATGCTCTGTATATGTAGAAGCTAAGTTACCAAAAAATCTTTTAAATTTATCATATTAGATGTACAGAGTTACTTGAATTAGTTCATACAGACTTGGTTGACTTAAAAAACACTACTAGTAGAGGTGGAAGAAATTATTATATCACTTTTGTTGATGATTTTTCTAGGTATAGTAAAATTTATCTATTGAAAACAAAGGACGAGGCGAGTAGCATGTTTTTGAAATATAAAGTTGAAGTAGAAAATCAATTAGATAAAATAATTAAAAGGTTGAGATTAGATAGAGGAGGAGAATATAATGATAAGTCACTAAAAGAATTTTTTAATTGAATGGAATTATACATTATAAACATCTGCACCTTATTCTCCTTAACAGAATGGTATAGTTGAACGAAAAATAGAACACTAAAAGAAATGATGAATGCCATGTTGGTAAGTTCTGGTTTATCTCATGGTATGACGGCGAAAACAGTGCTTTCTGCCTGTTTTATTCTTAACAAGGTACCTCACAAAAAAATGGATAAGACGCCTTATGAACTGTGGAAAGGTCATGCACCCAACCTCAATTACCTGAGGGTGTAGGGATGTTTGGCTAAGGTAGCATATCCTACTTTCAAAAAACCTACGGTAGGTTTTAAAACTTTGATTGTATGTTCATTGGTTATGGTGTTGCATATAGATTTATATGCTTGAATGATAGATCCATATGTGAATGTAAAGATGCCAAATTCTTTTAGCATAATATTTCCAATGGTAAAGGCAAAAAGTGAATTACTTATAACATTTAATGATGACAATGTATCTATTTCTATGCCTTCTTCGATTAATAATATGTATAAAACTGAAAATACTAAAACTTCTGGTAGTATGTATGAAACTGAAAATAATAAAGTTTATAGTAGTATGCTTGAAATTGAAGATATTAGAACTTCTAATAGAATGCATGAAATTCAACTTAGAAGAAGTAAAAGACAGAGAACTGAGAAATTTTGTTGTCCTGATTCCTTGACTATCTTTCTAGTTGAAAGGCTGAAGGATATTGACTATCAGTTTGCATGTATTTATCTAATAGATGAGGTGCAGACTCTAGCTTATGGAAGAAAGACATTAAGAGTGAACTGGATTCTTTAACCATTAACTAAACTTAGGACTTGGTAGATCTCCCGAAAGTAAGTAAGTCCATTACGTGCAAATGGATGTTCAAGAAGAAAACAAGACCTAGTGGTTCAATTGAAAGATACAAGATTAGATTGGTAGTAGTAGGGTATACACGAAAACAAGGTATTCACTACTTTGACACATACTACCGTGTAACTAAAATAGCTACAATTAGAGCCTTCATTACACTAGTTGCCATCCACAAACTTCTAATCCACCAAATGGATGTAAAAATAGCATTTCTTAATGGTAATCTATAAGAAGAAATATATAAGATACAGCTTAAAGTCTTTACAGTTGCTGATTAGGAAAATAAAGTATGTAAACTTAAAAAATCTCTTTATGGTCTTAAGCAAGCTCCCGAACAATGGTATGAAAAAATGAATAATATTTTAATGAACAACGGGTTCTAGTGAATTCCTCTGATACATGTGTTTATTCAAAATTGTTTGGAGTCGAGTGTGTGATTATATGCTTGTATGTTGATGATATACTCATCTTTGGAACAAACATAAAGGTATTAATAATACCAAATTGTCATTATTGTCGCATTTTGAAATGAAAGATTTAAGAGAATCTGACCTAATATTTGGTGTTAAAATAAGAAAAACTGAAGATGGATTCTCTCTGTGTCAATCACACTACATTGAAAAATTATTAAAGAGATTTGATTGTTTTAATGATTCTCCTGTAAGAACACCTTACAATGCTAGTATAAGTCTTAAGAAAAATAAAGAAGATAAAGTCTCAATTTCAATATGCAAAAATCATAGATAGTGTTATGTTTCTAATGAACTATATTAGACCCGATATTGCATATGCTGTAAGTGTAGGTTGAGTAGATATACACATAATCCTGATAAAGATCATTGTGGTACTCTTCATCGTCTGTTGAGATATCTTAAGGGCACAATAAATTATTGTTTGCATTTCAATAAATGCTCTATCGTATTATAAGGTTATTGTGATGTAAATTGGGTAATTGATAATGATAAGGTTAGTTCTATTAGTGGATATATATTTTTACTCAGAGGAGGAGCCATATCATGGAAGTCTGTAAAAGAGGCATGCATAGGAAGATCCACAATGAAATCTGAATTTATTACTCTAGAATTAGTAGGATAAGAGGCTGAGTGGCTTAGAAGCCTATTAGGAGATGTGCCATTGTAGGGAGTATCAATACCAATCTCCGTGCATTGTGATTCACAAGCTGCCATAGGAATTGCTAAAAATAATATAATGGCAAAATGAGGCATAAACTGTTGGAATTTATGTCATAAAGCCTTGTAATTTATTAGTTGATTAATTTAATTGTTAACTAAGCAATATTAATTTATCCATTAATCGAAGAAATCCAAGGTTATTACATGAAATCTTGAACATGTATGTAGTTGACATATAGGTGGATAATGTTCAAGAAATAATCTAAAGATCTATAGTATATAGATAAGGTTGGGTGTCTTATCCTGGTGACACTATATATATGACCAACTTTGTAATAGTTACAAATGGTTTGTATAAGATCGGACTGTGAAATATTTAATCTCTCTTTCTAAATCAGTTAATTGATGAGATTAATATTTCATAAGATAATCATGTGCAACTCAATCTTAGTCCTAAGTGATTTATAAACTCTTGAGGTCGTCCTTTGATTTACATGGGTGAGAGTGGCCCAAGTTGCCAATTCAATAAGCCTACCATTTCGGAGACTTAACTAAATTGGGAGCTGAAAACATAAGTTCACAAGATGAAATTCACTCCTTCCCCCACAAGACAAGTAGATGAGTAGTTCCCCAGTCTTGAGTAAGAGGCCCCACCCTCTCACTGGCCTAAGTATGGTTGGATCATAAACAAATTGTTCGTTAGAGAAATCAGTGGTACTTAAGAAAAAAAGGTAATTACAGGGGTAAAACAGACATTTGACCTAGTTGTAATTATGAACTGAAGGAATCGAATTCCTTGCAGAAGCGTGTGAAAGCCATACAATCTAAAATTCAATTGATGAAAAATGAAATGTAGAGAAAACAATAATAAAAAATTATCAGGATAAACATTCACAAAACTTAAGAATGCATATTGTTGAGAGATTTAGAGAAAAGGAAACTAACCCTTGAAGTTTTCACTTCTTCACAAAAATCCTCTCCGAATTGAACAACACACCTTTTGTTCGAACAACAAAACTTTCCAAAAACACGCACACAGTAAGAATGAACACTACCACTTGAAACAAGGAATTGGATGTATAGGATCCTTGATTTGGTTTTTGGTAGATGAAATTTTACAGACAGGTTGAATGTGTGAGAAAAAGAGCTTCTTAGGATTTCTCAAAGAAAAAGTATTATGTATCGTGATTTTCAAAATCAATAGGTTAAGAGATGAATGAGGGAAAGGGAGTTGCAATAACTCCATCTCAGATTTGAATATAACTCCCCTATCATGGGGAGTTATGATTATATTATTAAACCATTAATAATATAATATGTATATTATATGGTTGGTTATTTAATTAACAAACCATATAATATGCACTATAATTATATCATATGCAACTCTTTCTCATAACCTATAGTTTTAATATGAATCATATTCATATTAAATTTTAGCCTATAGTTTTTATACAAGTCTTATTTATATAAATAATATTTAAATCTCATTCAAATATTTCTCTCTCACATATTATATAGTTTTAATTATAAACCATATTCATAATTAACTATATAATATAATATATCAATATACATTATACATTATATTAATCATATTACTATAATTAATTACTTAAACTCCCATAAATAATTTGAACAATTCAAATGATTCCAAGAAAAATTATTCCTTGTTTTTATCCTTAGTGAGCCAAGGGGATCTTGTGGACCTACAGATTAAAAGCTCAAATGATAGGAGATTAATCAGTTAAACACTTTAATTAGATTAATCAACATTCATTAACTGTCAGTCACTTCATTCAATAACGAAAATTGCACTTTTCGCATTGTAGATATATTTTTGTATCCACGGATATAACCACTCAACAGTAAGTTGACCCTTCACAAATTTCTCATTGAAGGGAACTCGACATAAGGAAATCCTTGAGCGGAAGCAGATCATCCAAATTCCATTGATTATTGAATATAAAATTTACAGTAAACATACAAATAGATATACATTTAAAATATAAATTACAACATGCTTTTAGATGAAAAATAAAACCTCACCTTTGAAGAACCTTTCTTCAAGTAATCCCTCGTACGAGCCACGAACAAAACTCTTTCCTTGTGGATCTCATTCTCCACGCATGGACACTACCAGTCGAATACCCTCTGTATTCTCTTTTAGTATAAAAGGATTAAAGCAGGAGTTGTGGGCTTTGCTTGAATCCTTGGAAGAGGGAAGGATAAGAAACGGATGAGAAGAAAGTTTTGTTCAGAGAACTCTTCTCTGTGTGAATTGTTGGAAAAAGATGATTCTCTCAGCTTCTTTTATCACACATTAGTTACTGAGAGAATGGGGGGAGGAAGTTATAATTCATTCTCTTTTATTAATTTCAAATAAATTAATAAAATAGAATATATAATAACTACTTTATTTATATATACACTATATGTCATATCAAATATAACATATAGCCTATAGTTTTATATTGCATCAAATACAACATAAACTATAGTTTTTATTCTGTCTCAACTATACATGCCATTTAATATAAATCCCACTTATATGAATCTCATTCGTATAAATGATATTTGGATCATGTCCAAATATTTTATTTCTCTAAATATAAATTATATTTATATTTAATTACATGAATCTCATTCATGTAATTGATATTTGAATCATATACAAATTCCTCTCATAATGTATCAAATACATTATAATTAATTATATCATATATAATTAATTCCCTCAATTAATTTGAACATTTCAAATTAATCCAAAGATCAAATCCTTGTTGAGCTACTGGGGATCTTATGGACCTATTGATTGAAGCTCCAACGGTACTCAGATAATTAATTAAACTATTTAATTAAATTACCCTACATCCGATAACTGTCGGTCACTCCACTAAAGACAAACAGCTACACTCTTTACACTACAACTATATTTCTGTGTCCATTGAATATAACCAATCAACAGTGTGATAACCCTTCACAAATTGCTCGTAAGTTCAGTTGGGCCAAAATACCATTTTGCTCCTGTAGTTACATATAATTCATTAAGTACCATTGATTCTCCTAATGAACATTAGTCATAGTCCTACTATGACCAAGTCCTCTCGGGCCAGGAGAGTGTGTGGCCACTATGTTCAAGACCCAGAATCAGTCCTTAAGGGAACAATTTATCTACTTGCCCCTGTATCGGGGAATGAGTGAATTCCGTCTTGGTAGCTAAGTTCTCAGCTCCCCAATCACACGAATCCCCAAAATGGTAGGTTTGTTGAGTTGGCAATCTGACCACTCTTACCCATACAAATCAAATGACCGCCTTCATGAGTAGGAGTTCACAACTCACTCAGGATTTAGGTCATATCACATATGGTCATCCTAGTGAAATATAAGTCTTTATTATTAACAATGTTATATAAAGAGACTAATCATTTTGTAGTCCAGTTTTATACAAAATCTTTGTATAGGATACCCCCGTTCGCATGTCTCCACATGAATGATCAGGATCAGATTATTTGTAGCACTTTACAACACTTGTAACACCTACAAAGTGAGCCATATCCGTAGTGTCACCAGGATAAGGTACTCAGCCTTATCCATCTACTACAAACCATTTAGGTTATTATCTAAACAAGATCCACTTGTATGTCTCTACATGCTTATTTAAATTACATGAAATAACCTCAGATCTTAGTTTATTGGATTAAATATATGTTTATAACATAACATTTGTTTTATTAACAACAATATGTTTATACAGAGTTTACAAACTACGAGATTATAATAAGATTTAGGACATAATTTCCAACAATCTCTCACTTGTCCTAAAGCTTAGGGAGACTAATGTACAATACAAATAAAGTACAAAAATACAATAAACTAGGGCATACACTGTACCCCAGTAACATCTCCCACTTTCCCTAGTCAATGTGTCGCATATTTTGTAGACCCAAACTTTCTAGATGACCCTCAAACACTTTAGCCGTGAGAGCATTTGTAAACGGATCGGCAACGTTATGCTCTGACGCGATCTTTATGACAATCACATCACCGCGATGTATAATCTCTTGAATCAAATGATATTTCTGTTCTATGTGCTTGCCTCTTTGGTGACTCCTAGGTTTCTTAGAATTTGCCACAACACCACTATTATCACAATAAAGTGTGAAGGGCAAAGATATATTTGGAACAAGTTTCAAATCATTAAGGAACTTCTTAAGCCAAACAACCTCTTTAGCAGTTTCACAAGCACCTATGTATTCAGCTTCCATAGTGGAATCTGTGATGCATCATTGCTTGATGCTTTGCCATACTATAGCTCCTCCATTCAGAGTGAACCCTGACCCTGATGTAGATTTTTTAGAATTTCAATCAGTCTGAAAGTCAGAGTTTGTGTATCCTGTAAGGATCAAATTCTTATCTCCATACACAAGCATATAGTCCCTCGTTCTCTGAAGATACTTGAGGATCGTTTTGACTGACATCCAGTGATCTAATCATGGATTAGACTAATATTGACTGATAATCCCTACTGCATAGCAAATGTTAGGTCTAGTACATAATATTGCATACATAAGGCTATCAATAACCGATGCATAGGAAATCCGTCTCATTTCCTCAACCTCTTAAGGAATCTGAGGACATTGTTCCTTAGAAAATACAACTTCATGCTTGAAAGATAATAAACCCTTCTTGGAATTGTGCATCGAATATCTGATAAGCATCTTGTCAATAAACGATGCCTGAGATAAGACCAACCTTTTGTTCTTATAATCCTTATAATTTAGATCCCTAGAACAAACAGCACCTCTCCCAAATCTTTCATTTGGAATTGGGCGGCTAGCCATTTCTTAACATCAGTAAAAAAAAACTTATATCATTCCCAATGAGTAGGATATCATCTATATACAACACGAGGAAAGCTACTGAGTTGTTGATGATTTTCTTGTAAACACAAGGCTCAACATTATGATCAAAGCTATAAGATTTGATCGCAATATTAAATCTTATATTTCAAGATTGAGATGATTGTTTAAGTCCATAAATGAACCGATTAGGCTTGCAAACCTTTTACCCTTGATTTTGTTTAATGAATCCTTTTGGTTGAATCACGTAGATAGTCTCCTAAAACATACCATTCAAAAAGGCAATCTTGACATCCATTTTTCATATCTCATAGTCATAATATGTGGCTATGGACAAGAGAATCTTGATAAACTTTAACATCACAACAGGTGAGAAAGTTTCTTCATAGTCCACTCCCTCAACTTGGATATAACCTTTTACCACAAGTCTAGCTTTAAAAGTCTATACCTTTCCATCTATACCTTTTTTCCTCTTGTAGATCCATTTACAACCTATAGGTTTTGTAACGACCCGACCCCCTAGGACTCAAGTTAGGCTATTACTAAACATAGACATGCATGGAACTTAAAACGACACCCTTTTATAGTGAAATAAATGCTAAATAAATAAGGTAATATTCAAAAGACCTTCATTAGATTCAAATATAAATCATAAATGATAATAAATAGGTCTGAAAACAAATCTTAATAGTAAGTTTCAATCATCAAAACTGAAAGTTGAAAAACATGAAAAGAAATCTAAATATGATGAGTTGAAGCATGAAACTAGTCCCAGTGGCTCGGTCACGGATTTCGCTTATCAATCACTGGTGTATCTCTACCTTTACCTAAAACAACAACATGAGAAATAATGAATATAAAATACTCAGTAAGTAAACCCACAACTCGGGTCAGGCTAGGGATCTATGTCCTCTAGATGCCTACCTCTGATGGAACATATACACTTCTCTAGTCCTCAGGGGACACATACATACATGAAAAACTGATTTTTATCATACTGTAGTTAAATATGCCCACTACCTCTAGTAAGTCCCGTAGGACCCACAACCTCTGATGGATCCCGAAGGAAAGCACCACCTCTAGTGAATCCCGAGGCAAACACAACTTCTGGTGGATCCCGAAGGAAACCATCACCTCCAGTGAATTCCAAAGGAAACACAACCTCTGGTGAATCCCGAAGGAAACACAACCTCTAGTAAATCCTGAAGGAAAACACAACCTCTAGTGAATCCCGAGGGAAACATGACCTTTGATAGATCCCGAAGGAAACCACCACCTCTAGTGAATCCCGAAAGAAACACAATCTCTGGTGAATTCTGAAGGAAACACAACATCTAGTGGACATCTATAATCAATGAGGACACTATCATGATCTTAGCGTCACAAGTATCACAACATGGTTATATGACATACTTATACATCTCAATATCATAGTTCTAAGCATACATATACATCTCAACATCATGACTCTACAACATGCATATACGTCTCGATATCCTCATATCAAATACAACCTCATGGAATCAAATATCATCTCATGCTAGCATTCAAGTGTCTATATGCACAATTAATCTTTTAGATCCTCATACAAGAACATACATCGATTATACTATACTATCAGTCTATCATGCTATTGTCCTGTCATAATATCCATCCATCATTCTAGCATACATCTAGGGCCTGGCCTGTGGGCAGTTCCCAGTAGTAAGATTACTTACGTCAAATCACAATTCTCAAATTAATCAATGCAATGAATCCTTTACCACTGTTGGAAGACCATAATCCCTTTTATAATATAAATTACAATGTTTAATTTAGCACCCCTGGCCCAAAACAATAAATCCAATGCTTGCAACTTATTCTTTAGGGTCTAACTGAATTTAAACAAATTACCAAAGGTCCCTAAATTAAGCTTAACAAAGTTGTGGTTTGGTTCATAGTCAGTTCCAAAGCTCAATTTATGTGCCTGTGTCCAATCTGAACATAAATAAAATCAATATTTAATAACTAAATTTCCAACAATTATCCTAAATCCAAAAGGGCCAAAGGTAACAAAACTTACCAAAATCAAACCTTTGTATCACCGTACAACATGCTTTCAATCTTCAAACTCCGCTAAAACTCGAATCTATGACCCAAACATTGTGGGTTTTATCAAAATTAACCCAAAATCAAATGGGTAATCAAGATCCATTCAAGAAACTTCATAAAACCCACCAAGATCTTACCCAAAACCAAGCTTTTCGACGAAACCCACAAATCTGGCGAGCAAAAGTAGAAGTCCGGCAACGGTGAAGAGTAGTTGGCGAGGGAGACCTTCGACGGTGATGGTGCGTTGAGGGAGGACCCGGACTAGTGGCGAACAACTGTTGCAACTGTAACTTGTGGACACGCACTCCTCAACCGGGATGTGCGGCGCCGATGAGCAGATGACTGACGACAGCAAATTATACGACGCCTGAGCAGAACGCGACTGACGGTAGGTACTTCTGACGGCGACATGGTTGCAGCCGACGGTTAGAAAGAGAGAAAAAGAGTGTGAGTCAATTAAGGGAAGGATAAGAGGAAGAAGATGACCTCTTAGGGATTTGTGCGGCTCAAATGGCCTAAGTGACTTAATTGGCTTCCCTTACTATTAATATAAAATAAACATATTTAATCTCTTTCCATTTTTCCTCTTCAAATTCCAAATCTTTTTGGGATTTCAAATCCAAATATCTTTTCAAAATTCTAAAATAGAACCAAAATTTCAAATTTTAATTCAATTTCCCAAATTAAATCAAAATTGAAACCATTTGACATAAATTTCAAATTTTTTTCCTAATCAAATTTTAAATTCCAAATTCTCCTCAAATCAAATATTAAAATTGAATTATCTTCTCTCAATAATTCAATTTAACCTTCAAGAATCCAAATTTATCCTGAAGTATTACAAAATAACTAAATTCAAAATTACGAAGAAAGAAAAATTGGGATGTCAATCTTCCTTCCTTAAGAAACTTTCGTCCTTGAAAGTTTATTCCTAAAAAAGCTTTGGGTACTGGGCTCTCATCTCATCCTCCCACTCCCAAATAGTCTCCTCGAACTGGTAATTCTGCCACAAAACTTTCACAAGTTTGCGTTAGACCTTCACCTCCCTGGCGAGGATTCTTATAGGCTTCTCTTCATGACTCAAGTTTTCATTCAACTGCAATGGTTCAAAGTCCACACATGGGACGGATTGGTCACATACTTCCTCAAAATTGAAATGTGGAAGACATTATGAACTGAAGACAGTGTTGGAGGTAATGCCAATCGGTAAGCTACGGGGCCAATTCGCTCTAAGACCTCGAAAGGCCCAATGAACCTCGAACTCAGCTTCCCTTTCCTGCCAAACCCCATAATACCTTTCATAGGTACTTACTTTCAAAAACACCTTGTCACCAATTTCAAATTCTAGGTCTTTACGTCTCACATTGGCATAGCTTTTTTTTTTGTTTACTCTGAGCTATTTGCATACGAGCCCTGATCTTTTATATTTCCTCATTCGTGGTTTGCACTAGCTCAGGTCCTAGCAATTTCCTCTCTCCTACCTTATCTCAACACATAGGAGACTTGCAACTCTTTCCATATAGGGCCTCAAATGGTGACATTCCAATAGTAGACTGGTAGCTATTATTGTAAGTAAATCCCGTCAAATGCAGGTGAGAGTCTCAACTTCCTGAAAACTCTAACGGACAAGTGCACAACATATCCTCCTATGTCTGGTTCAAACGTTCTTTTTGAATAACAGTCTGTGGGTGAAAAGTTGTACTAAAATCCGATCGAGTACCCAATGCTAACTGAAGACTCTTCCAAAAACTAGATGTAAAACGAGGGTCACCGTTTGACATAGCTTAAACTAGTATCAAAAGAGGTGTGAAAACCCCTTCCATATATAATTATGAAACTCAAGATGCTGAAAATCAACAACGCTTTAACACGTTCACGTTGAGAACTCTGAAAACTATCGTGAGCTTAAGAAAGTCTCATCCACTAAAAACATATATTTGAACCTACCATACTATCACAGGAAAATCTCCATACAAGCGGTGGAGAAACTGATCATACTATATAATGCGTCATCTAAAGAATTGTAACAGAACAAGTCGACTGTGATATATTTCTTAGGGTTTACATGTCTGAGGATAACTCTGTCTAATTAAGTCTCGCATTCATGAGAAACTCATCATGAGGCTCTATATTACCATGGGCTATAAAACTTGCTTGAGTCAATCCTCATTTTATTCTTTAGCCTTAAAATAATCACATATCATTACTTAGACCCTATTGCAAATGAGTATAAAATCCCCTTTGAAAATGAGGTTTTGAAGTCCCTAGATGCTAAAGCGTTAATCAGTTGATAACACATTTCCATAACCTCGTAATAATTGTAATTGATCCCTAAAGTCAGTTTTTACGATAAAACCTTCTTGATCCATAAGTCTTAACTTGGATTACTCGTACTCCATAAAGCTAGTAAACTCATTGCCCATGCAAGAGAATACATACTATCTTGTAATGCTCCAAACCCACTTTTAAAAACTTCTTACTATGAACACAACTTTATTGCCAAGTCTATCCCTTATACCAATGGTTATATTGGAAGATCCAACTTACTTACTTTTATGCATATACTATTATTGTCTACCTCAAGTTGGATTATTTTCTTTTCTCAATCAAATTGATGGTCTTACTAGTTCATGTTTCCAACTTGCACACAAAGTCAAAATCCCTTAAATCTTACTAATGCCCCAATGTTTTTCCTCTTAACTAATGAAGCCTCAACATACCATATCAATAGTTCTCGAACATCTATTGTTATTAGTAACTCCATTTTAGCTTATCCCTTCTCAACCTTCTATTTCGGTAACAGATTCTTGTGTTAAAATAAAGTTCCATACCAATCACCTACATAAGCTATCTTTCCATCCAACACATATTGTACAAAAGTTCCACATGATAATGAGGTATTCTTCTTTAACACCATAACAAATACCTTGTAACCCCTCTTATCAAGCTTCCGAACCATACTTAACTAAGAGTTTTGAACACATTAAATTCCTTTCTCTTCCCAAAAAAGTAAACTTTCTTGGATACTTTTATCTCCTTCACACTTATCTTTGATAAAACCACTAAATTCAAGACACCTCAATTTTTTTTTCCACTTTCCAAGTGGAATATAATCTCTTTACTAAATTATATTTTACTCAACTCCTCCATAAATCTTATCTCTCTCACTAAGAATTTCCATCTTGTAGAATTCCTCTTTGTCAATTTGCATATTAAACTCCAAACTCCAAAAGACTTTTGTTTCTTCAAATTTGCCTAACTTGGATCTCCTCATCATAATAAGGCTTTGGGTTTAGTCTAGGTATACTAAAATAATCCTTCAACCTAAATAAATAACGCCTTGCTTTAACCTCTTTAAGTCCAAGGTCACGTCCAACTATTTTTGCTTCCTTTAATGACATATGCTTAGCTAGAAATTCCAAAATAATTTTTCATATCATTGCACATACTTTACCTAGTCCATCAAGCGTAGTATTATCCAAATGATTATGACTTATGAATCCTTTTAAAATTCTTCTCGAAATGTTGGGTTTTTAATATCTCAAAACCTTTAATAAATCTATACACTCTTATTCTTTTCCTCCTTATTCATAAAACAACTTTTAACCTTATAATTAAGTACTGGCATATGTATTTATACTACCACTGATTGTACTATCCAACACAAAATATAACACTAGTCCTTGATCAATTCTTGTCTCAACAATTTTATTCCTTGGTTTAAACATTTAAATACCTTCATCCCTAAATTATCATAGCTCTACATAGGTTCATCAACCTTTAACATCTTTGAACCGAGGTATATATTTGTTCGTTTCTAACATAATTTCCATGAGATAAACTAGTGCCAAGTGACCTCATAATTTACTCTATTTTATTTTTCTCCTTTTGTAGTGTCATACTTGATAATCATCTTATAATAACTTCTAACGAGTCATTGACCTAGCATTAGAATATAACTGGTGCATTTAAGCTAAACAAATATTTTAATGCACAACTATCATAAAACTTGTAATTGATAAAACATACCTGGCAATGACGAGGAATTCATTCATGGGCCACAAGAAAAATTTGGACTTACATAGTAAGTCAGTCTACAAAACCCAAAACACGGGCTTTGATACCAACTATAACGATTTGACCCCCTATGACTTAAGTTAAGCCGTTACTAAATACATGCATGCATGGAACTTAAAACGACACCCTTTTATAGTGAAATAAATGCTAAATAAATAAGGTAATCTTCAAAAGACCTTCATCAGATTCAAATATAAATCATAAATGATAATAAATAGGTCTGAAAACAAATCTTAATAATAAGTTTCAAACATCAAAACTGAAAGTTGAAAAACATGAAAAGAAATCTAAATATGATGAGTTGAAGCATGAAACTAGTCCCAGTGGCTCGATCACGGATTTCGCTTGTCAATCACTGGTGCATCTCTACCCTTACCTAAAACAACAACATGAGAAATAATGAATATAAAATACTCAGTAAGTAAGCCCACAACTTGGGTCAGGCTAGGGATCTATGTCCTCTAGATGCCTACCTCTGTTGGAACATATATACTACTCTAGTCCTCAAGGGACACATACATACATGAAAAACTGATTTTTTATCATACTGTAGTTAAATATGCCCACTACCTCTAGTAAGTCCTGTAGGACCCACAACCTCTGGTGGATCCCGAAGGAAAGCACCACCTCTAGTGAATCCCGAGGCAAACACAACCTCTAGTGGATCCAAAGGGAACCACCACCTCTAGAGAATCTCGAAGGAAACACAACCTTTGGTGAATCCCAACAGAAACATAACCTCTGGTGAATCCCGAAGGAAAGCTCAACCTCTAGTGAATCCCGAGGGAAACACAACCTCTAGTGGATCCCGAAGGAAACCAGCACCTCTGGAGAATCCCGAAGGAAACATAACCTCTAGAGAATCCCTAAGGAAACACAACCTCTGATGAATCCCGAAGGAAACACAACCACTAGTGAATCCCAAAAGAAACACAACCTCTGATGAATCATAAAGGAAACACAACTTCTAGTGAATCCCGAAGGAAACACAACATTAGTGGGCATCTAACTAATCAGTGAGGACACTATCACAATCTTAACATCACGAGTATCACAACCTGGTTCTATAACATACCTATACATCTCAACATCATAGTTCTACGACATACATATACATCTTAACATCATGGCTCTACAACATGCATATACGTCTCGACATCCTCATATCAAATACAACCTCATGGAATCAAATATCATCTCATGCTAGCATTCAAGTGTCTATGTGCACAATTAATCTTTCAGATCCTCATACAAGAACATACATCGATTATACTATACTATCAGTCTATCATGCTATTGTTTTGTCATAATATCCATCCATCATGCTAGCATACATCTAGAGCCTAGCCCGTGGGTAGTTTTCAATAGTAAGATTACTTACCTCAAATCACAATTCTCAAATTAATTCAAGCAATGAATCCTTTAACACTGTTGGAAGACCATAATCCCTCCTATAATATAAATTACAATGTTTAATTTAGCACCTCTGACCCAAAACAAGAAATCCAACGCTTGCAACTTATTCTTTAGGGTCTAACTGAATTTAAACAAATTACCAAAGGTCCCCAAATTAAGCTTAACAAAGTTGTGGTTTGGTTCAAAGTCAGTTCCAAAGCTCAACTTATGTGTCCATGTTCAATCTGAACATAAATAAAACTAATATTAATAACTAAATTTTCAACAATTACCCTAAATCCAAAAGGGCCAAAGGTACCAAAACTTACCAAAATCAAACCTTTGTAACACCGTACAACATGCTTTCAATCTTCAATCTTTGCTAAAACTCGAATCTATGACCCAAACATAGTGTATTTTATCAAAATTAACCCAAAATCAAATGGGTAATCAATATCCATTCAAGAAAATTCATAAAACCCACCAAGATCTTACCCAAAACCAAGCTTTTCGATGAAACTCACAAATCTGGCGAGCAAAAGAAGATGTCCAGCAACGGTGAAGAGCAGTTTGGTGGGGGAGACCTTCAACGGTGATGGTGCACTGAGGGAAGACCCAGACTAGTGGCAAATAGTTGCTGCATCTGTAAGTTGCGGACACGGGCTCCTCGACCCAGATGTGCGGCACCAATGAGTAGATGACCGACGGTAGCAGATCGCACGACGCCTGAGCAAAATGCAACCGATGGTAGGTACTCCTAATGATGACCTGGTTGCGGTTGGTGGTTAGAAATAGAGAAAAATAGTGTGGGTCGGTTGAGGGAAGGATAAGAGGAAGAAGATGGCCTCTTAGGGATTTGTGTGGCTCAAATGGCCTAAGTGGCTTAATTGACTTCCTTTACTCTTAATATAAAATAAACATATTTAATCCCTTTCTTTTTTCCTCTTCAAATTTCAAATCTTTTTGGGATTCCAAATCCAAATATCTTTTCAAAATTCTAAAATAAAACCAAAATTTCCAATTTTAATTCAATTTCCTAAATTAAATCAAAATTGAAACCATTTGACATAAATTTCAAATTTTTTTTCTAATCACATTTTAAATTCCAAATTTCTTCTCGAATCAAATATTAAAATTGAATTATCTTCTCACAATTATTTAATTTAGCCTCCAAGAATCCAAAATTTTCCTAAAATATTACAAAATAACTTAATTTAAATTATGAAGAAAAAAATGGGATGTCACAAGATTTACCCCATCCGGTTGATCTACAAGCTCCTAGATAGAATTGAAGTACATGGACTCCATTTCTTGATTCATGACTTTAATCCATTCATCTTTGTCAACTTTTTTCATTTCTTTCCTATAAGACAATGGATCCTCAACTCCATCATCAGATATGATGTTTTTGGCTTCTTTTAAACCCATGTAGTGTACAAGTGGGTTCATAACTCTCCTACTATGTCGAGGCAATCTCAACTCTTGAGATGGATGACTATATGAATTGACATCAATAACTCTTGTTGATCTATCAGTCTGTTCAACAACTCTTGTTGAAGTCTTAGCAGTCTCATTAGAAATCTCATTTAAAACAAGTTTACTTCGTGGCTTATGATCCCTCATGTGGTCTTCTTCCAATAAGGTAGCATTTGTCGATACAAATACTTTATTCTCACTTAGATCATAGAAGTATCCACCTCTCGTTTCCTTGGGGTAACCTACAAATAGGCACACTTTTGAACGAGGTTCCAACTTTTTGGGGTTTGCCAAAAGCACATGGGCTGGACATCCCCAAATCCTGAAGTGACATAAACTACCTTTAAGACGTCTCCATAACTCAAAAGGTGTTTCAGAAACACTCTTTGAGGGAATGTTGTTCAAAATATAAACTGCAGTCTCTACTGTATATCCCCAAAATGAATATGGAAAATGAGTATAACTCATCATAGACCGAACCATATCCAACAGGGTTCTGTTTCTCCTTTCTGATACATCATTCTGTTGAGGTGTACCTGGGGCCGAGAGTTGGGACGTGATTCCATGTTCTATCATATAGTTATGGAATATTAAGTCCATATACTCTCCACTACAATCAGATCGTAGTGTTTTTATCTTCTTACCTAACAAGTTTTCAACTTCATTATTGTACTTCTTAAACTTTTTAAGAGCTTCAAACTTATGTTGCAATAGGTATAGATGCCCAAATCTAGAAAAATCATCTAAAGAGATTGCACATTCATACCCACCTCGTACTCTATATTCATCGGATCACAGAGGTCAGAATTTATAAGCTCCAAGGTTTCTTGATAGGCCTCCAATTATGCTACAATATCAAAAAAGAAATAATAGAGGAGATAAGGGGAAGTCGGCGGTTGAGTCAGTTAAGGAGGTTGGGGACCACAGTTAAACTATTTTCAATACTGTTGGGAGAAGTTGAGGTTCAAAAGAAAAAAGAAACTGGAAGAAAAGGCAGAGAAGTTTGAATATCTAGAGTGAGGAAGGAGAGCTCTCGAGAGTGGGAGTTCAGAAGTCCCTATCGTGTATAATCCGTCATAGTGTGTCGTTCATCATCCACCTCGTCTACTAAGCAATCGAGTAGCAAAGCCTAGCGATCGTGTAGTATTAGGTAGGCGATCGTATAGTATTTGGTAAGCGATCGTGTAATATCTTGTAAGTGATCGTGTAATATCTTGTAAGCGATCGTGGAGTGTTTTGTAAGCGATCATCTAGTATTACTCAGTGATCATATAGAGACTATAAGCGATCATATAGAGTTTGTAAATGATCGTTTAGAGTTTGATAAGTGATCATCTAGTCTTTGTTTGACTCATATCATTTAATGAAGAACTTGTTCATCGTTTAGTTTTTATTTCAGGTGATTGTGCCAACTCGTTACGATAATAAAATCTTTTCAAAGATCAGTGTTCTAACATTTCTTTGGCTCTATAACCTTTTCCAGTAAAAGGTCGTTTGGTCATTTTGCCCTAAGGCATGACTCATATATTGGTAAAGAGTTTTATTCTAAACCATTTAGAAGTCCATTTTTCACCAATTTCTCAATCCTATTGAGATTAATGTACCTTAGATGCCAAAGATGGACATTTTTTTTAGGAGAAATTCTTGGTCTTTTTACGGTTGTTACTGTTTTGAACATTTCAGTATTGAGCACAACTTTTATGACTAACGGTCTTAGGATATAAATTATTTTCCATTGAACTAAAACCTAACTCCATTCCATTCTTAAAAATAAACACTTTATTCTCAGAGAAGGAAATGGAGTAATTTGTTCAATCAGACAGGAAACAGAAATTAGGTTCCTCTTGATATGAGGAACTACATATACATTATCTAATAACATATATCGTTTCTTGTCCAAAAATAACTTAAGTCTACCTACAGCAACAGCTGAACCGGCCTCACAGTACCGACCCTAAGAGTTATCTCTCCAACTTCCAATTGTTTCTAGGAACTAAATCCTTGGTAGGAAGAATACACATGGTTAGTAGCCCCTGAATCAAGTATCCAGGCAGAATCATCATTCTCTATTAATCAGGTCTCCAATACAAATAAATCATATTTATTGTCTTTGAAGTTCTTCCTTTTCTGGAGAGTAGTGGGATCAGTACACGAACCCATATCATAAACTCCAAGTTTCATTTTAGAGAACAATCCTCATCGATGAACTTCATCAGAGTTAAAAACAATTGCTTTCTCTGTTAGTCCCTTGACATTCAATATGGACTGGAGATTATCTTGGGAACTGACACTACTAGTTTCATTGTCATTAATCTCGTTTTGCTTGAATAGTGAGAACTTACGTTCAAACAATTCTCGCATTGATTCCATGATCTCAGGTGTAATGGCCATGTTCTCAAACCTTTTGGCCAATGCATCAGGTATGCTTACCAAAATGTGAACTCGGACCCTCAAATTAGCCTTCATCCACATCTCATATGCATTACAAATATTTCATGGTGCATCAGGGGTTGGACTTGAGGGTAATCCTCATTCATGACAACTTCGAGGTCGTTTACCACGAAAAATGTTTTAATGAATTCTTTCCACGTCATATAATTAAAACTGATCAAACTAGAAAAGGCAACTAACAAAAAATCACTATTTGACATTTTGCTGAAAAAACAAACATATTGATCTACATTAGATTTTAACTAACTCCTTAAAAAAATCCAATCAATTCTAGCAAAATCTAAATAAACTCCATTTAACATCTAATCCACGTCATATTATTTAATTTTAATTTTAAAATTAAATGGAGGAAAATAACTTATCTCCCCCTTAATTCTCTCTTAATCTCACGTCAGAGTAGGGCAGTTTAGGGTGATAATCTTCTTCACAGAAGATTTGTGACAGAGGCCTTCTTTGAGTTTTTTGTGATCTCTCTGAAATTTTTTCTCCCTGTCACTCTCATCTCCTCTTAATCTCTCCTTCTTCCAAAAATCACAGAGCTTACACCTCCTGTGATTCTCTTCCCCTATGGAGAATATGGAGGAAGATTTTGTGGTGGTGACCATTTTGGATCATGATTGTTCATGATCGAAGGGGAAGAAACTCATGAAACACGGTTCTTCAAGGGTAATTTTCCTATTTTTTTAACCCTTATTTCTTTTTTCTTTCTCCTTTTGCATATTGTAATTTTGATAATGCATATTCTGTTATGTAAATTTTTCATTATATGAAAATAAAAATTGGACTGATTCCCACTTCTGCTGCAGAACTTCACAATTCATTCACCTGAAGGAACATGCGTCAATCATAGTATGTAACCCAAAGGTTCGCAAATCAGTCGTAAACATGAACCTGAAGGAACATGCATCAATCATAATGTGTAACCCAAAGGTCCACAACTTAGTCATAATGTACACATATGTAGTCAAATGTGTACACCTACCCAGATAAGAAAAATTAATAAGAATCCTATAACTTAGCATGCATCAATTTACATATAACTCTTTTGTTATATGTACAATCGTTTATCTTAGGGTAAAATTCTCAGTCAACCTTATGTATCATCATGGTCAAAACAATCTATTCAATCAATATCATTAAATCATGCAATTCAATCAGTCAAAAATAGCACTAGCGACAATGGCAGCAGTGGCAACCGTAGACAAGCAGCGGGCATTTATGTCAAATGGCGCAAATTATTTAGGCTAGTGGCTGGTAGTGAGGGTCTTGCATAAGGAGGGTTTGTGACAGTGAGAGAGATGGGAGTTTTTAATCTTACAGATTCTATTCAGCAACGATTACAAATAAATCAAAGCTCTAAACAATGATCCATCCATTCAAAACGAGATCCTATATGTCCCCAACAGACTAACCAAATTTCAGCACGATCCAACGGTTCAAACTTTGACAATTGAAAATTTTGTGGAAGCCGTCGTTGAAAAATCGAACTTTTGTCTTTTTCTCCGATTTTCTACCTCTTTTCACTCTCCTTTACTTTCAAATATCCCAAATATTTCATTTTTTTTTTCCAAATTTTAAAATCTCCAAAATCTTTAATTTCAAATATTTAATCACAATATCTCTAAAATCTTCAAAGATTCTATCAAATTAACAAATTAATTAACTTCTCAAATTACCTTAATTTAGGCTCCAAAACCCAAAATTAAAGGGCATAAAATCATCAATTCGATACAAATTAAATCCTTTCAAATATTTACCACATAAAATTAATTATCTTCTCGACTGCTTTTAAGTTGACTCCAAAATAAAAAAAAAATTAAAAGAAATTAAAGTCCAATAATTTAAGATAATTAATCCCAATTTATCCGGAACTCAAGAGGTTACAAATATGCTCTGTGCAAAATTAATGTGGATGATGAAAAGTTGACTTATACTTCTTCACGGCTTCATTGTAAGGTAGAATCATTGCCCTTTTTATACCTTGGAATTCCATTGGATGGATATCCCAAAAAAGTCTCATTTCGACAACTCATAATTGATAAATTTTAGAAAAAAATTAGATTGATGGAAATGTTTCAATATCTCTCCTGTAAGAAGGCTTACATTATTCAAAGTTGTTTTGGAAACCTTCTAATTATTATAAATATTATAAAAAAAAAATAGATGTCCATTAGATGCTCATGCTTAGTGTCCATTGACCATATGGCATGCCTCCATTTTCCAAAGTATATCTATGTGTCTTGTAAATGCTCATTCTTAGTGTCCATGTAATCCACTTCAATAGTGGCCTTTGGTGGGTTTTGAGAGATACACAGTGCAAATTCCATATAAATTGGAGAAAGTGGAGAAATTTGATAATTTTCTCATTTCTCATTTTGTTAATTTATTTTAATATTGATTTATTTTATTATTATATCTATTTTAATATTATATTTTATTACCATCCGTGTTCCCGTTGTACTCCTAAAATTCACAACACGTTATCAGCATGAGCTTCTGTCGTTTTCCCCACTAAAGTAGGTCTTAAAGGTATATTAGTTTTTCCCCTCTTCGTTATAATTAATAAATTTAATATTATTTGCATATTCAATATATAACATTCCGACATCTAGATAAATTTAAATTAGTTCATGAAATTATTGGGTTTTTCTTTTTAATTCAAGGCCAAATATTAGGCAACTAAAAGATTTGTTTAGTTCAATTTTATTTTTTATTTATTTTTATCATTTTAATTGGTCATTGTTGGAGAAGATTTGTTAAAATAAGATTTGGGGGTTCGAGTTATTTTTGGATTTTCAGGGGGTTTAGAGTATATATATATATTAATGAATATGATTCTCCATCAATTATTAAATATTTTAAACCCCTAATAGGTAATGTATTTACTGCACAATTTGATAATTTGTTATTTTAATGAGATAATTTTTCAAAACATTAGGAGGAGGAATTAAGAAATTGGAAAAATAAATTACATGGAATGCATCGTTGTTGTCTCACTTAGAACCTCATACAAATCATTGTGAACTTGAAGTTCAGAAAATAATTTATTTACAAAATATACCAAATCAATTACCATATGCATTTATAGATGCAAAGAAAGTAACTAAATCACATATACCAACTACAAATATTCTATAAAAAAATTGATATCCCAACACAACAAGTTATCATTAATGAGTTTGGAATACGCTAGAAGCGTGGTAGACCAGTGGGTTCCAAAGATAAAAATCTTTGAAAACGAAAAATAATGAATAGTGAAAAATACTTGGTTGAGGATGTAAATACCCATGAAGAAATCCTCGACATGACTAGTGAGAAAGGTGAAATACCTAAAAATAATAATGAGATTTCAATAAACTATGTCATGTCAGGAAAGATGGAATCGAACTAATGTAATTATTGACAAGATTTTTGCGTATGATGTTGCTCTTGATATTATATCTGAAGATGAAGAACCTGAACCAATTGTCAACAGGTGAAGGCCCCAAGGCAGAAGCCAACGAGCTTATTATAGCTATTGGATATGCCATAATGGAAGTGGGAGAGTGTGTCCATGGATTTCATTAGTTTTTCCAAGACAACGAAAGGCTTCTCAGTGATTTGGGTTGTGATAGACAGGCTCACCAAGGTGGCACATTTAATTCTAGGAAGCCACATACGCAGTGAGTAAGTGGTCTCAGCTATACATGAAGGAGATAGTAAGGTTGCTTGGTGGGCCAGTGTCAATTGTGTTCAACAGGGACCCTATTTTTACCTTCAGTTTTTGGAAGAGCCTTTAGGCAGCCTTAGGGATGCGGTTAAACTTTAGTACAACCTTCTACCCTCAGACGGATGGGTAAACAGAGCGCTTGAATCAGACGTTGGAGAATATGTTGCGCGCTTGTGCATTGGAGTTTTCAGGAAGTTGGGATTCTCATTTGCATTTGGCAGAGTTTGCTTATAATAATAGTTATCGGGCTACCATTGGCATGTCGCCATTTGAAGCTCTATATGATGAAGGTTGCAAGTCTCCTGTTTGCTAGGGGGAGGTTGGTGAGAGAAAACTGATAGGAATTGAGCTAGTGGAGTTAACAAATGAAGCCATGCAAAAGATCAGGGCTTGAATGCTAGTAGCACCGAGTAGACAGAAAAGTTACGCTAATGTTAGACGTAAAAAGCTTGAGTTTGAGGTAGGTAATAAAGTGTTCCTAAAAGTAGCACCTATGAAGGGTGTTCTAAGGTTTGGAAGGAAGGGAAAGTTAAGTCCACGCTTCGTTAGGCCATTCGAGATCCTAGAACGAGTGGGCCTCGTGGCTTATCGTTTGGCCTTGCCACCCTCTCTCTTTGCAGTCCATAAGGTCTTTCATGTTTCCATGCTGAGGAAGTACGTAACGGACCCGTCTCATGTGGTGGACTTTGAACCCTTGCAGCTGAATCAAAACTTAAGTTATGAAGAGAAGCCTATGCAGATTATTGCAAGGGAAGTGAAGATTTTGTACAACATGGAGGTGCCACTAGTGAAGGTTATGTGGCAGAATCATCAGTTTGAGGGGCCAACTTGGAAGCGAGAGAATGAGATGAGAACACTGTATCCAAAGTTCTTCTAGGACTAGAACTTTCGAGGACGAAAGTTTCTTAAGAAGGGAAGATTGTAACATTCCGGAATCTAGGTAAATTTAAATTAGTTCATGAAATTATTGAGTTTTTCTTTTT
This sequence comes from Benincasa hispida, assembly GCF_009727055.1. Taxonomy (NCBI): domain Eukaryota; kingdom Viridiplantae; phylum Streptophyta; class Magnoliopsida; order Cucurbitales; family Cucurbitaceae; genus Benincasa; species Benincasa hispida. The sequence continues at coordinate 9,975,833 of NC_052358.1, forward strand.
AATTCAAGGCCAAAGATTAGGCAAGTAAATGATTGTTTAGTTCAATATATATATATATATATTTCTTTAAGGAAAAGGAAGGGGTTAGGGTTTTAATAGGGTTTTAATAGGGGTTTATTAATAGGAAAAGGAAGGGGTTAGGGTTACAAGTAAATGATTGTCTCGTTTAGCATGCAAAATAATAATAAAAAAATCCCTTATTCTTCCTCATGAAGCACTGACAAAACCCCCTCTGTTTTTTCTTTCCTTCGACTTCTTCTTTTCCGTCCGTGCCATGCCTAGTCGCACCGCTGCGTTAGCCTCACCGGCACTGACCTGAAGCCGGTCGACGCTCAGTGCCTGGCGTAGTCGACCCAAAGCCACTCGTTCATCCAGTCACTGCCCAGTGCCACGCATTCTTGTCGAGTTCGCCTGTCGCCGCTCCACAGTCCTTCGCCCCTGCATTCTTGCCGCTCCGCCAGCTTAGCCCAAGCACTCATTCACCGATTTGACGCAGACAGCCCCGTCTGTCGTCGGATCGTGGTTAATTTTTGTCAAATTCTGCTGTAAGATTTGGAACATTTTGTGTCTGTCCCCAATTGTTTAGTTGTTGCCCATTAAATTATCAGCCTGATTCTTGGTGTTGTGTTGTTAGACTCGAGTTATGGAAATCGTGGGCTTGGTGTCCAGTGCTTGAAGGTTGCTTTAGAGGAGCTTTGGTGAGTAGTAATCCTTAAAAGCCCTTTGGTAATGGTGTTGGTTGTTGGAATTGGGGTCTTTAATTCCTGGAATTTAATATCACTTAAGGATAGGTATATTTTGGCATTTCGTGGTTTTTAAGGGTCGCGTTACATTTTGGGGTAGGTGACTTTAGTAGATTTAAGATAATTTTAAGTATGGATTTAAGCCTAATGGGTTCAATTGATGTTTTTGGTTCAGGTGATAGTGGTTGATTTAGGGTCTCTCAAAACTAAAATGAGAAATTAAATAGCTAACGCTGAGGTAAGTGATTTACTACCAGTTCGCCTTCGCACCCAAGCATGTGTTACTACTGGTTCCTATGTTAGTGTGAGATATCTTGATATGCCTCTTGGTTAGTTGAAAATTTTGGAAGCTTAAGTTGATGTCATGGAATGTTGCTATTATATGTTCTAGCAGTGTTTGATGGATGGATAAATTGTGAATTGTTATGTGATCTTAGCATGATTTATGACTTTGGTTGTATGCTTATGTCTGTATGAGATTGCAGTGACTGTTAACACTTCCATTAGGCTACGCACATCGCATGTTGTGAGCCTTCGGGCCCACACCTTATACTTATATATGATGACCCATTGGGACCACCACTTATGTTTATGATTGGGTCCTCCGGGGTCACTACTTATGAAAGTATGCCTTCGGGTTCGCCCCCTTATGCTTATGCCTATGCCTATGTTTACGCCTACGATGCCACTATGCACTTGTGTCCCAATAGGAAGGCTAACAGAGTGGGTCCAGTAGTGGGTCGCTTACTGAGTATACTTATGTACTTACCCTTTTCCTTTCATGTTTTTCAGGTAAAAGTAGAGATAGACCGGCGACAAGAGAGATCCGACCTGGCCATCTGGACGAGTCATTGCTTCCGCTATTAGGTTTCATGCACTAGTGTCTAGGTTAGGAGTTAAGAGTTTTTTTTTTTAAAAAAAAAACCTATGAATATTCCTGAATTTTATTTATTGATTCATTTAATTATTATTTATTTTAAAGTTGGGTCAGGGGTATCCCAAACAGTAAATTGTTTTTTTCTTTTTGGAATTTTCTTCCTTATTTAACGAAATAAAATTTTTATCTCTTTTACTTTGATATCCTTCGAGAAATGTATTACCAGGCATATGCATGCATAGAGTAGCGTCTTAGAAACATACTAGAAATTAAGGTCGTTACACAATATCTATTACATTTTCAACATAAGTACAATATTTTGTGATAGTGCCGCCATGACAAATCTCACAAGATTAGAATTTTTCGCCCTTGATATTAACTATAATAATTATTTGTCATGGGTACTTGATGCCGAAATTCACTTGGATGCTGTGAACTTGGGAGAAACAATTAAAGAAGGAAATACGACATCCAGTCAGGACAAAGCAAAAGTTATCATTTTCCTTCGTCTTCATCTCCATGAGGGATTGAAATTTGAGTATCTTACAATAAAGATCCCCGCATCTTGTGGAAAAATTTGAAAGAGAGGCACGATCATAAAAAAATAGTTATTCTTCTTAAAGCTCATTTTGAGTGGATGTCCTTGAGGCTACAAGATTTCAAATCAGTAGGTGATTACAACTCCACATTATTTAAAAATAGTTCAAAATTATTGTTATGTGGAGAGAAAATTACTGATGTTGATATGTTAGAGAAGACATTTTTACATTTCATGTCTCGAATATGCTCATGCAGCAGCAATATCGAGAAAAAAAGTTTTAAACAGTATTCTGAATTAATTTCATGTCTTCTCATGGCCGAACAAAATAACGAGTTATTGATAAAAAAAAGATGAATCGACCAATTGGAACGACAACATTCCCTGAAGTGAATGTTGTGGATGTTAATAGTCGAGGTCGAGGTCGTGGTCATGGTCGTGGGCCAAGTCATGAACGTGGTAGAGGAATAAATAATTATCATTTTTGTAGTGTTCACTCTAATCATTCAAACTTCAAAAGAATTATGTAAAATGATGATCACAAAGGAAAAACTTCATAAGATAAAAGTTCACAGAGTATTGAAAATAAATGCTTCCGATGCGGAATGACTGGGCATTGGTCACGTACCTGTCGTACGTCAAAATACTTAGTTGACCTCTATCAAGCCTCCCTAAAGGAAGAAGATAAAAATGTGGAAGCAAATTTTGCATACCAGGATAATGACATATTTGACCCATCCAACATGATAATTTTGGATGTGGCGGACTTCTTTGAATCTTCTGAAGAGAAGATTGGCACAGTTGATGGAACATCAAGTGTTCCTTTGATTTTGAGAATATTTAGACTTAATGTTATTGTTTTCTTTTATCTATCTTCATATTTTTTTAGTAACTTTTGTATATTTTAAGTGTTGTTTTTTTTTATTGTAATTATCTTATTTTAATGAAGAAACATGGATTATTTTCATATGCTGGGTGTTTCAAAGAAGAGCAAAGAAGATTTATGTCTGGTAAACAGTGCAACTACACACACAATACTCACAAACAAAAAATACTTTTCCAAATTGACAATGTTGAAAGCAAAAGTAAATATAATATCAGGTTCTTCAAACTTAATCGAAGGTTTTGGAAAAGTAAATATTGTTTTGCCTAGAGGAACAAAATTTACAATTGACAATGTATTGTTCTCTAGTCAATCAAAGAGAAATCTTCTAAGTTTTAAATATATACGTTATAATGGTTAATATATTGAGACTGATAATAGGAATAATGTGGAATATCTATATATCATATCCACCGTCTCAAATGAAAAACGTATATTAGAAGAGTTGCTTGCTTTGTCTTCTAGATTGTATTATACTCATATACGAGTAATTGAAACATATGCAATAATGAACTTGAAGTTCATGAATTCAGACATATTTACAATTTAGCATGACCGATTGGGTTATCCAGGATCTATAATGATGAGGAGAATTATTGAGAATTCAAATGGACATCCATTGAAGAGTCAGGAGATTTTTCAATCTAATGAATTATCATGTGATGCTTGCTCTAAAGAAAAATTGATAATTAGGTCATCACCATCTAAAGTGGGAACTGAATCACCTGTATTTTTATAACGAATTCATGGTGATATATGCGGACCTATTAATCCATCAAGTGGACCATTTAAATACTTGATGGTATTAATGGATGCATCAGTAGATGTCACATATGTGTTTATTATCAAGTTGAAATCTTGAATTTGCAAGATTACTTTCTCCAATAATTAAGTTAATAGCACAATTTTCTGATTATACAATTAAGACCATTCATCTTGATAATGTTGGTGAATTTACATCCCAAGCTTTTGATAATTATTGTATGTCAATTGGGATAAGTGTTGAACATCTTGTAGCTCATGTTCATACACAAAATGGTTTAGCAGAATTATTTATAAAACATTTGCAATTAATTGCAAGACCATTACTTATGAGAGCTAAGCTTCATTCATCTGTATGGGGACATGCTATTTTGCATGTTGCATCACTTGTACGCATTAGGCCAGTAGCTTATCATAAGTACTCGCCATTACAATTAGCTAATCTCATGAGCCAGATATTTCCCATCTGAGAATTTTTGGATGTGCAGTATATAATCCAATTACTCCACCACAACGTAGTAAAATGAATCCTCAAAGGAGGTTAGGAATATATAATGAATATGATTCCCCATCAATTATTAAATATTTTGAACCCCTAACGGGTAATGTATTTACTGCACAATTTGTTAATTGTCATTTTAATGAGACAATTTTTCAAACATTAGGGGGAGGAATTAAGAAATTGGTAAAATAAATTACATGGAATGCATCGTTATTGTCTCACTTAGAACCTCATACAAATCATTGTGAACTTGAAGTTCAGAAAATAATTTATTTACAAAATATAGCAAATCAATTACCATATGCATTATAGATGCAAAGAAAGTAACTAAATCACATATACCAACTACAAATATTCTATAAAAAATTGATATCCCAACACAACAAGTTATCATTAATGAGTTTGGAATACGCTAGAAGCGTGGTAGACTAGTGGGTTCCAAAGATAAAAATCTTTGAAAACGAAAAATAATGAATAGTGAAAAATACTTGGTGAGGATGTAAATACCATGAAGAAAATCCTCGACATGACTAGTGAGAAAGGTGAAATACCTAAAAATAATAATGAGATTTCAATAAACTATGTCATGTCAGGAAAAAGATGGAATCGAACTAATGTAATTATTGACAAGATTTTTGCGTATGATGTTGCTCTTGATATTATATCTGAAGATGAAGAACCTGAACCAAAATTTGTTGAAGAATGTCAACATAGAAAAGATTAACTTTAGTGGAAAGAAGCAATAGAGACAGAATTAAACTCACTTTCAAAACGTCAGGTTTTTGGACCAGTAGTTCGTACACTAGAAGGTGTTAAACCTGTGGGATACAAATAGTGAAATGGGTATTCGTGAGAAAAAAAAATGAAAATAATGAGGTCACAAGATATAACGTAAGACTAGTTGCACAAGGTTTTTTACAAAAACCTAATATTGATTTTGAGGAGACGTATTCCCCGGTGGTGAATGTAATTACATTAAGATATTTAATTGGCTTGACTGTGTATAAAAGTCTGGATATGCATCTTATGGATGTAGTCACAACATATTTACATGGATTCTTGATAATAATATTTATATGAGAATCCTATAAGGATTTAAGGTACCTGAAACATATACATCAAATTCTCAGGATGGTATTCAATAAAGTTACAGAGATCACTATATGGATTGTAACAATTAGGACGAATGTGGTACAATCGCCTGAGTGGATATTTATTGAAAGAAGGACATCAAAATAATCCAATATGTCCATGTGTTTTTATAAAGAAGTCACAATCATGATTTGCTATTATAACTGTATATGTTGATGACTTGAATATAATTGGAACTCCTGAAGAGCTTTCAAATGCAATAGAATATCTTAAGAAATAATTTGAGATGAAAGAACTTGGAAAAACAAAATTTTGCATTGGTTTGCAAATTGAGCATTTAGCTGATGGAATATTTATTCATCAGTCAATTTATACAGTAAAAGTTTTGAAAATATTTTATATGAACAAAGCACATCCATTAAATATTCCAATGGAAGTCCGTTAATTGGATATAAAGAAAGATATATTTCGATCTCGAGAATATAATGAAGAACTTCTTGGTCCTGAAGTACCATATTTTAGTGCAATTGGTGTACTTATGTATCTTGCTAATAATACAAGACTAGATATTCCAACAAAAAGACATTGGAATGAAATCAAGCGTATACTTTGTTATCTCCGAGGAACGATTGATATGAGTTTGTTTTATTCAAATAAATCAAATTTTGATCTAGTTGGTTATGAAAATTCTAGATATTTATCTGATCTACACAAAGCTAGATCTCAAACATGTTATTTGTTCACATATGGAGGAACTGCTTTTCATGGCGATCAATGAAATAGACCATAATGACCACTTCCTCAAACCATGCTGAAATTCTTACAATTCACGAAACTAGTTGAGAATGTGTATGGCTAAGATCAATGGCTGAGCACATTCGTGAAACGTGTGGCTTGTCTTCTAATAAAAATCTCCCTATGATATTATACGAAAACAACAGAGCTTGTATAGCTCAAATCAAAGGAGGATATATTAAAGGAGATAGAATAAAACATATTTTACCGAATCTTTTCTACACTCATGATCTTAAAAAAAATGACGACATCACTGTAGAACAAATTTGCTCAAAGGACAACCTGACAGACTTATTTACAAAGGCATTACCAATCGCAACTTTTGAAAAATTGATGCACAATATTGGAATACGACGACTCAGAAATCCTAAGTGATATTTTCGTGATGGGGGCAAATATATTGTATTTTTTTAGGAGTATGTATTATATGAAATATGTACTCTTTTTCCTTCACTAGGGTTTTTTCCTAGTAAGGTTTTAACGAGACATATTATATATAATATAATGGGTATCAAAGGGGAAGTATTATAAATATTATAGAAAATAGATGCTCATTAGATGCTCATACCCTCATTTTCCAAAGGTATTATCCATGTGTCTTGTAAATACTCATCATTCTTAGTGTCTATGTAATCCACTTCCTACTTGCCAAATTGCCTATAAATAGTGGCATTTGATAGGTTTTAAAAGATATACAAGGGGCAAATTCCATACAAATTGGAGAAAGTGGAGAAATTTGAGAATTTTCTAATTTCTTATTTTGTTAATTTATTTTAATTTAATTAATTAATTTTATTATTATATTATATTTTATTACCATTCATATTCCCATTGTGCTCCTCAAATTCACAACACCAATTTATTATATGTCGCTCTTATGCTAGCAAAAATAGCTTCAATTATTGAGAGAATTTTGCGATCCTTCTTTTGGGAAGGAAATAAAGGCAGCAAGCTTAATCACATTGTGAGGTGGGATTTGGCATCCAAGTCACGGAGGGATGGTGGTCTCGGCATTATGGGCTTAAAATCATATGGTTTGAGCTTGAGAAATCATTGGATTGGTCCAGAATTTGGATGCAAGTTGATTCCTTGGCAACTTTTAAATTGGGTAATGGTAAAAGAATTTAATTTTGGAACCATCCTTGGTTGAAAATTGCCTCCTTAGTTCTCTTTTTTTCGACTTTTCAAGATTGCATTATCTCTCAATGGTTCAATATTTAATCACTGGGATGGAGATGCTTATTTTTGGCTATTTATTTTAAAAAACTACTGAAATATGTTGAAATTGTGGAGTTTGAGCAGCTGCTACAAGTTTTATTGGGAAAAAAGATAGAACCCTTCTCAGATAGTCATACATGGAGCTTGGATCCTTTAGGAATTTACTTGATTAAATCTTTATCTAAGCATTTGGTAGCCTTGCAATTGATAAAGTGATTTTTTTTTTTTTTTTTTTTTTTTTTTTTTTTTTTTTTTATAAATTGTGGAAAACTAAAAACCCTAAGAAAGTTAACATCCTTATTTGGGTTGTAATTTTATGTTGCTAAATTAATCTTCCACTCTCCATAGGAAGTTTCCATCTCATTATAGGGGTGTTCGGCTCACCCACATGAGTTGAATTGAGTTGGTATATTATACCAATTCATTGTTTAATCCATCAACTTTAAATGTTGATGGAGTTGAGTTGGTATATTTTACCAACCCACTCAACTCTCTATTCTTTCCATATTTTCAATGACTCCACCCATCTGCCACTGTTATATTCAAAGAACTAACTCCAGGCTCCAACAACCACCATTCATGATAATTCCGATGATGAAATCCGAACTTTGGCAACCACCTCTGGCGATAGCTCTGGCAACCAACTCCGACAACCAATTCTGGCTTTCGACAACCACCTTTACGTTACCAACTCCAACGACCAATTGGCTCTGACAACAAACTCTGATGATCAACTTCGACAACCACTTTCGTCCACCAACTCCAAGATTCGAAAACCACCTCCGATGACAAACTTTGACAACCAACTCCAATACATCTTCATGTGACCAACTTTAGGCTCCGACAACCACTTTTGACTATAAACTCCAACAAAAATCATTTTCGATAACCACTTTCGACTACTAATAACTATTAAAGTATGTTGTAGGGTTGTTGATTATATAAAAAAAAAATTATTTTATCTACATTAAATGCAATATTTATACGTAATGAATTCACATAATATTTAGACAAAAAGTATGAATATAGTTAAAAACAACATGTAACATATAACAAAAAAACCCATAAAATGAAAAAAAAAAATCTCGAACATTTTCCAGCAAGAATTAGTGAAAAATAGAGATTTGTTCTATGATAATCTTCCAAATTTAGAGGAAATGAAAGTGAAATTGTTGAAGAAATGTGGTGACATTCTATTGGTTGCAACAATGATGGGGGATTAATTAGAAAAATTCACGACATAGTAAAAATATAGAGCAATGACAGGAGGAAAAAGAAAAATAAAAAGACATGAAATTCCTGGAGAAAAATTAGCTCGAATCAAAAGTTTTGATTTCGCTTTAGTTAATTGTTGTTCATTGCCCAAAAAAGAAAGAAATAAAAGTAATAAAAATTAAAAGAAAAATTGCAACCCATATTTTATTCAAACAAAGATGGGTAGAATTATTAAATAAAAAAGTTTCAAAACAAAATAGTAATCATAAAAGTATATTATTTAGAGTTCAAAAAACTGCATCAGATACCCAAACATATGGACTCAACTATGCACCTCAAACACAGACATATAAACTCAAACTAAATAACTTAGCACCCCAAACATAGACATATGAACTCCAGACATCCTATCTCAATTCAGCGCCCCAAACAACCTCTATTTGTCTCATACAATCTGCCCCCTTTGCATGGAGCAGATCTTCAACTCGTATTCTTTATATGCAAATATGCCAAGGCCTATTGGTTGAAATTATTAGCTATCTTTCATCTTCACTGGTCGTTTGGTGTTACATTCAAGTATAATATAGTACAGATCCTTGTTGTCCTTCTTTAATGTTGGAAGTGACTTTTGGGTTTAGGCCCATAACAAAAGTTAAAGGAGTGGAAGATTTTTGTCCCACATTGAAAAATTTAGCAATACTTAGAAGATATAAATACCAAGGCATGCTAGTATGAGTTCAAAGTATGTTTGTGGTGGAAGTATAACCTTTTCACAACAAACTAGACTATGACACATCAAGGTACTATGGTAACATACTTAGAAAATGTCAAAATATCATATGGAATTTGACTTAATTTTGTAAGTTCAGTGGTAGAATTACGTACATATAACATGCGAGATATAGAAGCAATGGAACTCTGGTTGAGAGGGTATTATCGTCTTTTGAAGGAGACAAGTGCCATTAGCCGAAGTTTTAATTTTTTGCGTGGAAAGGGGTAGTTTTGTAAGGAGAGGGGGCCAAGTGGTGTCAGTTTTCTCACTAGGAGGCTGAATTCAGTAGATCGCCGCTGCGTCCCACCGATCGCCTCCACCTTCCACTTTGCAATCCACTTTCGCAATCATGGGTTCCGGTCTCTCTTCTTCCTTCTCTTCGTTATTTCATTGCTTTCTTTTGTTTCTTTAATGGATTCTTCCACTGCTTAGGGTTTTAGCAAGTTGTTCGACTTCCTGCTGATCGACGCGTTTACATTGCCTGGCATTTAGTTTTTCTTTTTCTAATTTGATTAGTCTCTGCGAGTGTAGTTAACTGATTGAAGATTTCTGCATCATTTATGGTTTGAATTATTGTCTTACACATGAAAACCTGGCGGCTTCTTTCATCTCAGATGGGGGCGACGCATGTTCTTTTTTTATTTCCTTATAATTTGATTTATCGTCATTCGACTTGGTTGCTGTTGTTTCTTTTTCGTATCTTCTCTCATGAACGCTACCCGGGGAAGAACTAAGTTTGTTTACGTATTCATTAATGTCTTAAACTGCAAGGGCAGATGCGGATATGGAGGACTATGGTTTCGAATACTCGGACGATGAACCTGAAGAGCAGGACGTTGATATTGAAAATCAATACTACAACTCTAAAGGTACCTGGAATGTTGTCTTGAAGCTTTGCAATTGCATTATTTCTTGTCCTCTCCTGTTTGTAATAGCATCATTTGATCCAACTTGTTCATCAATAGGGTTGGTTGAAACGGACCCTGAAGGAGCTCTTGCAGGGTTTGCTGAGGTAGTACGCATGGAACCCGAGAAGGCAGAGTGGTAAGTGTGGTTGTGAATGCTTTGTTTCTGCTTGCTAGATTCTTGGACACAATTTTTTTTTTTTTTGGTTTTTGGATATTTGCGGTGACAGGCTGTGTTCTATAAGTTCTTAAAGTAATGGGGTGGTTAGGGTAGTTTAACTTTATTTTTGAAACGAATTTGTAGTTGATCTTCTCAATGACCGAGTTTACATGCTCTCTGAAAATAGAAAGCTTTGGATCAAAGAAAACATAATTTCTATCGTTGATCTTGATCCTATGTGGTATGGGATTCTTCATAGTAAATAATATGGCGTATTAAACAATTAACATCACGACCAAGATAGTCTCGAAAATGCTCTCTCCGTCCTCTCTCCCTCCACCTCCCCAAAACCCACCCATGACCTACCTTAAGATGCTTGCTGCCATGCTCCTCCTGCTTAACAACCAACCATCTCATCAACATGGCACAACCTACCCGCGTGATTTCCATTGAAAAGAAACTTTTCCCGATCGACATAGACTCATCTTCTTGAGGCACAAAAGTCTGCATAACAAAGAACAAAAGACAAGTCCTTCTCCATTATTGTCCCTCCGATGGATCACAGAGACCATAAGAACCCTCCATATTGCCCCATTAAACCAAAAATTCTTCGAGGAAATCAGAGTTGATGATGAAGTCATCTGGATAGAAAAAATCTCGAGCAAGAAAGGCTTCTCCATCGAACTGGTGAAACTAGACTACAATGGTGGGAGAAATCACATCATTGTTTTGTCGGGTGAACAACGCAAAGGCTGGAAACTCTTCACAGACCTCACCACTTTTAGATCTGACTCTAGCACCAACAATAATTTTGGCCAACAACCCACCTACAAGGAAGCCCTCTTTAATACGGCTGATGTGAACAACAAAGAGAAGCAAGAGATGCAAGAGAATAAAAACAACAAAGAGAAGAAATTAATGAGGCCAGAAACCTAACCAACCAACTACCACCATTCTCTCTTCTCTACCAACCCAATCCTCACCGACCTTGACACCTATCTTCACCCACAATATTGTGGTTATCAGAAGGAAAAACTTTCGTGATGATTGGTTCAAAATATTAAAGGCCGTACAAGCGGAAATCACAACCTATGGATCTCTTTCATCATTTCAGCCCAACAAGGCCATCTTGAGATGTGAAGATATGGAACAAACAAAAATCCTTGGAAAATACAATGGTTGGCAAAAGATCGGTTTTTACAAAGTCCTTTTCTCCCTTGGAGCCAAAATGTTTTTCACGAAGAACAAGTTGTCCCCTCTTATGGATGATGGATAAACGTGAAAGGACTCCCTTTTGACAAATGAACCTTAGAAACTTTCCAGTACATTGGGGAAGCCTGTGGAGGACTGATGGAAGTAGCAAAAAAGACCCTCAACAGAATGGATTTGATGGAGATCAATCTCAAAGTCAAGAGAAACCACTATGGTTTCCTCTCGGCAAAGATTTTGCTTCCCTCAACGTCCTCATCGGCCATAACTGTTACGATTGACCCGCTTTTTATTGCAGATTACCATATAGGGGTTATCGCTGGAATCCATGGCACTCTGGCCAAACTACCGGCAAAAATGGGCGCAAAGATTGTTAAATTTTCTAATTCCCCCGTTGATGTTGATCCTACACAGCAAAAGTACTCTGTTGGGATAGAATTTACTTAACAGAGGTAGCAAAGACTCAAAAGTAATGTTGACATATCAAAACAGTCTGTCATTGTCGGCCAAAATCCAGCCCTGGCACCTGACATTGCTTCCAAACAAAACCATCTGCTTAAAAAACCATTGGTCAATAATGCCTACCAGAGGAAACCCAATTACCCTTCAGCAACAATTCCCTCTCATCCCCTTTTGGTCAACCATTTGGGGCCCACCTGTCCTTCACCATCACCTCTTCTGAACCCATCCCTGGCCCCACCACCTCCTAACTCTATCTCGGGCCCCACAAATCAACCCTTGGCCTCAGCCCCCACACCTTTGGACCCTATCAGACCACAACCTACCCTCGCTGTCAGCCAAATTCAACCATGCCACCTGACTTTGCTTCCAAACAAAACCATATGCTTAAACAACTTGGTCAATAATACCTACCAGAGGAATTCCAATTGCCATTCAGCAACAATCCCTTCTCACCCCCTTTTGGCCAACCAATTGGGGCCCACCTGCCCTTCACCATCACCTCTTCTAAACCCATCCCTGGCCCCGCCACCTCCAAACTCTATCCCGAGCTCCACATTTCAACCCTTGGCCACAGCCCCACTCCTTTGGACCCTATCAGACCACAACCTACTCCTTTTATGGGAAACCATTCAACAATTCCCACCTCATCCTCCTCCCAACCAAACCTCGTTCTTCCACCCCCGTCCAAAATCCCACACATCAAACCAAAAAATGTTACTATCAACCATAACCAGTGTACTTTCATTGCTGGCAACAAATACTCCACAACTATCATCTCACATTCATCCAGATTGCTACCTCACTAGCCCACTTCAGAGTGCCCTGGGATCCCCCAGCCACAAAGACTCACATTGGCCAGACTCTCTCTTCCCCTCCACCTTACTATAACTCAGAGCCCATGAATCCTATGTCACACCTTGCTGCCCTGGCTTGAAGAATGTGGTCTCTGTATTCTGTCCATACCTACAAGAAAGAATAGAAACAAACTTACAGAAAAACAAAGTAGGGGCCTACGTGAAGTCAAGAATTTGGAATGCTCCATTTCTTATGAAAAGAAGGCTAAGGCCTTGAACAGGGAGGGCTCACAATCATCTTAATGTTAATTCTCTCTTGGAATGTCAGAGGTCTCAGATCATGGAAGAAAAGAGCCACCATCAAAAGACTAATCACCAAGCACAACCCAACAATTGTTATTCTCCAAGAAACCAAAAGCCACAATATCGACCTTGTTTTTATTAAATCTCTTTGGAGCTCTAGAGGGATCGAATGAACATCTATGGATGCAAATGGCTCTTCCAGAGGCATTATTATTATGTGGAACGCCCCATCCTTTAGTGCCTCTTCAATTACGAAAGGTGCATACTCCCTCACTGTCCTTTTCAATCTGGCTGATGGTTACAATTTCTGGTTAACAGGATCATTGGGGGAGATTTCAACCTCATTCGTTGGCCACATGAAAACTCCAATGGCTGCAGACCTAATAGAGATATGTTGGCCTTCAATTCCTTTATTGAGCAGCGGGAACTCATTGATATCCACCTCACAAATGGGAGATATACCTGTTCTGATTTAAGCATGTATCCCACACATACAAGAATTGATCGTTTCCTTTGTTCTGCTTCTATTATATCAAAATTCAGTGAAGCATCCATGAAAAGATTGGACAGGCCAACATTAGACCATTTTCCCCTTCTTTTAGCCCTTGGCAACCAAAATTGGGGTCCTGCACCTTTCAGATTTGAAAATGTGGTTAAACCACAAAGACTTCCTCCCTTTTGTTGATTCATGGTAGAGCAGCCACCATTAATTGGGCATCCTGGCCATGGCTTTAACCAAAGTTAAAGAGTCTGAAGTTGGCTATCAAAGCATGGAATTTATCCACTTTTGGAATCGTTGAAACACAGAGAGCTTCTCTACAAAAGGAATTGGCCTCCATTGATCAGGAATCTGAAAATGGTCCCATAACTTGTGATCTTGCTGATAGAAGACATTTGATTAGAAATCAGATCCTCTCCCTAAACGCAAATGAGGGATTAAAGTAGAGGCAAAAGTGCAAAACAAATTGGCTGATCAATGGAGATGAAAACACACCCTTTTATCACAAATTTGCTGCTGCAAAAAAGAGAAAAAACTGTATTACAGAAATTCTCAATGATCAGAGCTTAAGTTTGTTTAAAGACACTGATATAGAGGCTGAATTCATCTCTTTTTACAGAAATCTCTTCACCAGAAAACCAGGTAATCGAGTTATTCCTTATCCTTTGGAAGGGGATCCTATTAGCCATGACAAGCAAGTTTTTTGAGGCCCCCTTTACAGAATTTTGAGATTTGGACAGCAATCAAGGCTCTAGGCACTAACAAAACTCCGAGGCCTGATGGTTTCATATCAGAATTCTTTAAAAAAATCATGGAACACTCTAAAAACTGATTTAATTAGAGTGTTCCAGGATTTTTTTGAGAATGGAATCATCAATGCCAACGTGAACGAAACTTATATTTGCCTTATCCCCAAGAAAGTTGATGCCAAGAAGGTGGGAGATTAACGACCTATCAGCCTCACTACGGGCCTTTACAATATTATTGCTTGGGTTCTATCAAACCGCCTAAAAAAATCCTTCCATCTACCATCCCGGTCCATCAATCAGCCTTTGTGGAATGTAGACAAATTTTGGATGTCTCATTAATTGCTAACAAAATCATCGAAGATTGGCATGCAAAGAAAATTAAAGGGGTGGCCATCAAGCTCGACATTGGGAAAGCTTTCGATAAGGTGGATTGGGATTTCCTTGATGAATTGTTAATTGCAAAGGGTTTTGGCACAAGATGGAGACAATGGATCAAAGGCTGCATATCTTCCAAAAATTTCTCCATCATTATAAATGGCAAACCTTGGGGGAAATTTAAAGCAACTAGGGGCCTTAGACAAGGTGACCTATTATCACCCTGGGTAAAATTTCCAACATATGATTGTAAGGTTGGGATATGGCATACCACATATTTAGGTCTGCCCCTTTATGGAAAACCAACAACAATTACCTTTTGGCAGCCAATTTTTGACAAAATTGACAAGAGACTTCACTCTTGGCAACACAACTTACTTTCAAAAGGAGGTAGACTGACCCTTCTGAAAGCAACCTTATCTAATCGACCTGCCTACTATTTATCCCTCTACCATGCCCCTGGGAAAATTATTGATGCCACTGACAGATGTTTTAGAAACTTTCTTTGGTCGGGTCACAGGGATAGCAAACTATCTCATTTATTAAAATGGGACAAATTGAAGAAATCTTTGGATGAAGGGAATTGGGATCACTGATATTAAACAACAAAACAAAGCCCTCCTTGCCAAATGAATTTGGCGTTTTCATTTGGAGAAAAACGCCCTTTGGAGGATCTTAATCAAAGCCAAATATGGATCACACCATTTTGATCTCAAGGTTGCCGAACACAAAAGCTTATCAACCAGAAGCCTTTGGAAACACATCCTGCATCAAATGGACCTTATTTATGGGAATCTACAGTGTGAGATTGGTGATGGTTCCTCTACAGTGTTTTGGACAGACTGTTGGCTTGCTGGTTCTGCCCTAAAACAGACCTTTCCTAGGCTCTATCGGCTATCTACCTCAAAAAATATTTCTATTAAGGAGGCTTGGAATGCTACAAATTGTTCTTGGTCCTTAAACTTTAGAAGAAACCTTAAAGAAGATGAGATTGCAGAATGGGCTGCTCTTACTCATCTTAGCCACACTAGTTTCAATACAAAGTCTTTATACTCTTCCCTCATATCCAACCCACTCTCACCTTCAACTGGCCTTTTCAGGAAATTGTGGAGCTGTCCCTGCCCAAAGAGAGTTAAATTCCTCCTATGGGAAATCACTAACTCTTGTCTAAACACTATGGACAGATTACAAAAACGATGCCCTTGGATCCACCTATCTCCCTCATGGTGCTGCCTTTGTCAAATGAACAATGAAGATGCCCCACATGTTTTCTTTGATTGCCCTTTCTTTAGAGGGATATGGATGGAAGTCTTTTCTGCTTTCAACTAGTCTGTGGTCCTTCCAAATGATTTGCAAAGTTGGTTTCACCTACTAATCGGCTGGACTCCTTTCAAAACTGACAAAGAACGCCACTGGTTAAGCATCATTTGTGCTGTTTTGTGGAAGATTTGGGATGAAAGAAATGCTAGAATTTTCCAAGACAAGGCTAAGACAACAAAGGGCATTATTGATACTATCATACACAAATTTTTTTGTGCAAAGATTTACCGGCTATACACAATCACAATTTTTCTTTCCTTGTTGCAAATTGGAAATACCTTTTGCACTCCCTTAGAAAGGGTCTTTTTGTACACCCAATGATTGGGGTCCTTGTGTACCAATGGATACCCATGGATTTCATTAATCAATGAAATTGTTTTCTTATCCAAAAAAAAAAAGAAAATGGTAAATAATATGGCCCTTTAGATTTTATCGTCACTCGACCAGAGCTCATTAGTTGCTCTTTGAAATTTTCGTTTGAAAGCCTCAATATTTTATATTTGATGATACTTCTGTGAAATTACTGTCTCTCTCTCTATTCTACCTAGAATTGTATCTCAGTTCTACCTCTGGCGTTGTGACTTTTTCCCCCTCCCCGTTTTCTGTTTTGGATTCGCTAGGGGCTTCAAGGCTCTCAAGCAAACTGTCAAGCTTTATTATAGACTGGGGAGGTATAAAGAAATGATGGATTCATATCGAGTGATGCTTACCTACATAAAATCAGCAGTGACCCGTAATTATAGTGAAAAATGTATAAACAATATCATGGATTTTGTATCTGGATCAGCAAGTCAGAGCTTTGGCCTCTTGCAAGAATTTTATCAAACCACTTTGAAAGCCCTTGAAGAGGCAAAAAATGAGGTAAGAAAATGATTCTGCTTTTACCCTTTCGTGCATTCTCTAATCACGATGCCTTATGTTCTGTTGCTCTCCTGTGGTGTAGAGGCTTTGGTTCAAAACCAATTTAAAGCTCTGCAAGATTTGGTTTGATATTGGTGAATATGGTCGAATGATTAAGGTGACTTTCTTTTTCTTTCCTTTTTTTCCTAAAAAAAAAAAAAAGAAAAGAAAGAAGAAGAGTGTTTTATATTTTTTTTGCATGTTATATGATCAATCAAATTCAATTTGACCTCAGATTTTGAAGGAACTCCATAAGTCCTGTCAAAGAGAAGATGGTACTGATGATCAAAAGAAAGGAAGTCAACTTTTGGAAGTGTATGCAATTGAGATTCAAATGTATACTGAGACTAAAAATAACAAAAAGCTCAAGGTAATGATCCTGTAGCAATCTCGTCCATTCCATTCTGAGTAGCATGATATTGTGTATTATATGTCAGATGCACCTTTTTTCTAGTGCTAGCTCTGTGTAATTACATCAAAATTATTGATAGATTTCCAATAAGAGGAAATATAGACTGAGCATCCGCACACGGTTAACCTCACTTTCCACTACTCTAAAAGTCCTATTTGTTTGAAGCCAAACTCTCCTCCCCCACCCCACCCCAAAATTGGTCTAATAGTAGCCTTTATCCAGATAACTTAAATTTTCTTCTTAATGTGGTGTGATATAAAACTGAGGAGAGGAACCCCTTGAAAGATCTTCTTAGAGCCACAAACATAAGAAAGGAATTTTAAGCAGCTTGTTCCAAGCCCAAGGGAAGAGGGGGAAATGGAAACGAAGGGGAACCCAAGGGTTCAGCAGTTTCTTCTCTTTTCTTGCACAAACAACACTAGTGGGGAGAAGGAAAACCATTAAGATTCATGGTCTGAATTTTGTCAGTCTGTATTATAATCTCCCAACGTAGTGCTGGAACATCCACAGGAGGAGACATCTCCTGGATGGAGAGATTCAATAATGGGTTGACCTCTCAAACAAACTCTATAATATTTTCCCTGAACACCACGATGATGCTAATAGATGGATCTGAGTTCTACTATTTTCTGACCCTTTGTTTGGCTGGGTGGTTCCTTGTTCTCCAGAGTGAGTGTCTTTTGGTGTAGGTGTTCTGTCCCTTGAAGCGCCAGGCTAGTTTGGCAATCAAATCCATCCCTTGGCTAGTTTTGTTGGACAAAAATCTACAAAGCAACAGCCGAACAAGAGGAGCGACCCAGAAATTAAAATTAGCTATACAAGAAAAGACTCCAGTCCGAAAGGAAAATGCGTAAAGGACAATTACAAATTTCTTTGGAAACGAACACCCAAAGAGAAGCATAAAAACTGGTTTGTTCATATGGCTCATTGATAAAAACAGATGTTTGAACCTTGAGATGTTTTTCAAAATTATAATTTGTTGAATGGAGGCTTTAAGAGTTATGGGTTAGCAATTGTAGTGTTGGCTCTGTATATTCTTTTGCCCGGTTTGTCTTGGTATCTCTCTGTCTCTATCTGATGATCAGTTGAACTCCCTAACAAGCTCTTCTTTGGCAGTATATAATTGTTATTTTGATCTTGAATACTTTCCCCTTGCGTTTGCTGGTTATTATGATGCAGCAATTATACCAGAAAGCTCTTGCAATCAAGTCAGCCATACCCCATCCACGAATTATGGGAATAATTCGGGAGTGTGGAGGAAAGATGCACATGGCAGAACGTCAATGGCCAGAAGCAGCGACTGATTTCTTTGAGGCTTTTAAGAACTATGATGAAGCTGGGAACCAAAGGCGTATCCAGTGCTTGAAGTATGCTCTCTTTCCATTTTCTTATTGTCCTTGCTCTTTGTTACTGCCAGGATCTATAATTATATCAAAACTGAATTTTGTAGAATTTGTATATTGAACACTGGCATCAAAGACATGAGAACTAGGCACATAAATAACCACTGGTTTTTAACCATCTCATGTACAACTCAAACAACTAAGCAATCTAACAAACTCATGACTAATACAAACGCACAGTCAATACAATTTACAGCTTGCGATGAACTTTTTCCGGAAAGAAACCAAGTTTTTTGTTAATGAGATGAAAACTACATAGATACAGCAACTTGCAGCTACCAAAAATTTGAACTCCCCATTAACAATATTTGGCAAGGGGCTACTTTTAGTGTCAGAGTTCCACCGCCTATGGTTATCATTAGAAGTTTACGGGATCTTCTAGTCCTCGTGCTCAGGTGGTTAAGTTTCTGTTGCATTTAAACAAACTAACGCATAGTATTGTGGAAGGTTTTTTCTTGTTCTCTTTTAGTGTCATGCTCTGTCTCTGGCATCCATTTCATTCAAGTAATCAATTTCAGCTCCCCCCCCCCCCCCCAAAAAAAAAAAAAAAAAAAAAAAAAAAAAAAAAAAAAAAACAAAAATCAAAACAAAACAGATATCTAGTTTTGGCTAATATGCTGATGGAATCTGAAGTCAATCCATTCGATGGTCAAGAGGCAAAACCGTAAGTTTCAACTATTGAGTTCTGCTTCAAGTTTCCTTTGTTCTCCCCCTGATATCTAGATTGCAGGTATAAAAATGACCCCGAGATTTTGGCAATGACTAATCTTATTGCAGCATACCAAAGGAATGAGATACTGGAGTTTGAGAAGATTCTCAAGGTAACTGTGAGAGAGAAGTATATGTATGCATTTTTCAGCTCTCTACCCCCTCCTCCCTCCAGTTTCGAAATCCTGGTTTTTGATTTATTTGTTCTTTTTACAGAGCAATAGAAGGACAATAATGGATGATCCATTCATTCGAAATTACATTGAAGATCTGTTGAAGAATGTCAGAACCCAAGTGTTACTCAAACTTATCAAGCCTTACACAAGAATCAGGATTCCATTTATATCAAAGGTGACAGCTTTAGTTGCTTGTGTGTGTGTCTTTCCTATTCCTTTCTGAAGCCAACTTGCACAATTTCTTGATATATCCAGTGTGGGGTTGAAACTTATCAACCCTTGCACAACTTGCAGAGTGTCTCGTGTGTGGGGTTTAGAAAAAAGTTCTTTTTTTTAAAAAAAAAAGGAGAAGAGAAGAAGAAGCAGATTACGAGTTTTGTTTTTCCTCTAACTTGTCCCTTTTAAGAAATCATTGAATGGGGTTGTTACCATTGCCTAGATCCCATAGGATGAACTGAAAAGTGAACACCTTTCCAATTGTTGTTAATATTTTATTACGAATAATTCAGATGTATCCATTTTTTTTATTCTTATAGAAAAATATTAGAAAAAGGAATTAAGAAATGCAGAATGTGATTGGAAAATTTTGGTACTTATCAGGAACTCAATGTGCCGGAGAAAGATGTTGAGCAATTATTGGTTTCACTAATCCTGGATAATCGCATTGATGGTCACATTGATCAAGTCAATCGGCTTTTGGAACGTGGTGACAGGTATGTTCTTTTTGGATATTTCAATCTCATTTTGCCAACTTATACAGCAACTTGAGGAATATAAAGCGTAAATGGTAACCCCTGCAGGTCAAAGGGAATGAAGAAGTATACTGCCATAGATAAATGGAATACCCAGTTGAAATCCCTCTTCCAAACTGTCAGCAACCGAGTGTATTGAGTCTTATTGGATGACCTAATTGTTGTTACATTTACATCTACAAGGAGTGTTGAGGAACCTCCCGAGTCTATTTTTTTGTGTTAAATTTTACGCCTTGTCTGTTTAAAGCACAATGCGAATGACACTGTAACGCCACTGTTCTTTGGAAGCGCTATCACCTAGAAAGAGCCACACATTATCATCGAACATCTTCCAGGTAAACTCATGTATAGAAAATTAGATCTACGTTCTCTCGAAATTCAAGAATTGCCCACGCCTAGATGTAATGATAATAAGGACGGTGGAAGTGTAATAGAATTAGAAATGTTCTTGAGGGATAAACAACTTGATTTGAGATGGTATTTGAGGGCTTCTTGAACAATAGGTGTGCGCTTTGGACCATAACTAGGAGCCTCAAATTCTTGCAAGACTTGGAAAAAAAAAAGACAAATAAAGCAATGCCTCGGTGATTCTCTTGCAATCCATTGCGCACATGCTTGAGGGGGGGGGGGGGGGGGGGGGAACCGAAAGAAGGTTTTGTCATTTTCTTACTGAGGTGTTTACTTTGTCAACCATTCCTGCTAGTGCAGAATTGTGGCCACATGTGTTGGGCGGTTCAATTTGACCAAATCAAATAGCTTCAAATCTTCGTTTATTATTATTGCATTTATTATACAGGGAATGACGGAGGCTATGGATGTGTGGTTGATTTTAAGGTCACATTTAAGTAATTGTAATGGAATTTCATTCCTAGACCATACATAATAGGCTAGAATTGTAAATGTAATTAGATTATTTTTTATCATGTTTATTTAGAATTATGAATCTACCATATTTCCTATTGTTGGTTACTGTTTGATCCTTAATTGTAACAGTAAATGTGAAAGATTCATACTTTTTATACTATAATGATACATTAATGATAAGAATAATGTAATTTTGAAACATAAATATATTGATAACTTTTTGTTCATCAATTAGTTTGTGTTTTTTTAATTACAAATTGGACAATGAGCTCCATGTTACAAAGTATGGAATACAATATAAAAAATAACAAATGAAATATATTGGAGTCCGCTTTTTAGATACATATCATTTATTCTTTGGTGTAAGCATAACCTAAGTTCAAACTTTACTCAAGGTAATGATTTTTTTGGTTTTTATTTAATTTTTAGAAATTTTGCCGTTTTAGCTTTTCATTGATTTTAGTCTTGAACTTGGCCTGTGCTATACAAGATTTTTGTGGAACGAAAATTGAAAAAGATAATTATACAAGGGTTTTTTCGTTTTCCTTTTTTCCTCCTCTCCTGGAGTTGGATTGTACAGTTTACGTAAATTTCTATATTTAGGACTTGGTGGCTTCTGCAATGAAGAACATGTCGAAGACATAATACCATCGAAATGTTTGAATGCGATATAACAAATTAACTGTGAATTAAAAATGGTAGGATAAAAATTAAATGACTACCTACCTAAAATGTATAAATAAGGTAATCAGTTGTTTGTCACCACATGTTTGCTGGAAACACGGGTCTTTTTCTCCACCTCTTGATTCTCAATTTGTTTATCCTTTTTTGCCAATCTTATATATTATTCTTTTCACCGTTATTTTGTCACTTACATCAACTTTGATCTTGTAATTTTTTTAAAAATATACTTTAGTTTACGTACATTAATTAACCTTATGCCTATTTCATCATTAGTGGACAATGTTACTTTTATTGGAAAGAATGGCTTGAGTAGATTAACTTATTTAAAACAAGCTACCATACCAATGTCAATGTCATCCCTCAAATTTACATATATTTAAAAATCTCAAACAAATGTTAGTTTTTTCTATCATGTAACTTAGTTACTCAATAATAACTCGAACTTTGTATAATTAAAGGAAATTGGTGGGTAGGGGTCACATCAATTTGTTTAGCTTTTGCATTCTATTGTCTTCCTTAGTTTTTCTTTATATCATTCCCATTTGAAAAGAGTGGGACATAACTTCTTGCAAGAAAGAGATCAAAACGAAATTGACAGGACTCAAGTAAGTTTGTTACTCCAAAACATTTTTAAATACAAAAAAAAAGAAAGAAGACAATTTGTGGTACAAGAAGAATACCAAGACTGTTTACTTTGCCAGAGAGAATATAGTCAGAAAACATGCATGTTCAATAATGCCAAAAGAAAGTTTGAAAGATTTGATAAAAAGTACATTCTCTAAGAGACGATGTAGTGTTTTTAAACATAAAATAAATAAATAAACAAAATAAACAAAAAGGGGATTACAAAAAAAAAAAAAAAAAATGATTTGCATGTGGAGTGGCTGTGCTTTACAGTGGAGAGATTGGATGCATGCTTGAAGATCTTCGTCTTTTGTACCATGAGGTGTAAGAAAAGTTTTTTTTTTTTTAAATAAAAAAAAAACCTTTTATTTATTTTAATAACCAACGAGAAAGAGTTGGGAGGCAACCTCTCGAGTGACAAGGGTATAAGTCTAAACAAGTCGAGTTGTGTAGATGTTAAAAAAGATATAATAAGTATAAATTGAATGAATGCATTATAAATTGAATGAATTCAATCATTATTTATGGGACGTGAGGCACATAGGGTAGAGTTAAATTTGAGTTAATAAGTTGGAGTTCTGAGATTGAATTCCTCGATAATTATAAAAAATGGATTAAAAAAGTAAGATGAAGTTTGTATACATGAGATTTTCGGATAAACATGTTTCGTGTAGTTGAACTTGTGTTTATATTGATTTGATGCGTCGATCTTTGATACTTGATCCTCTAATTCTCTCTCAGTTGAATGTGTACACTTGATTTGAAGAAGCGGAATGTGTGATATTCTTGAAGTTGAAGTCATGAAAGAACGTTCATATTTTCAAACGACTTGAGCTTCAAGGAATAGTTCAGTCTTTAGGATTGTAAGAGTCTTCGGATTGTTGGAAAAATTCTCTCTAGGCTCTCTATAGTCTAAAATTTGTGAAACATTCAAATGAAAAGAGAACTCTTCTATTTAGGAATTATTAGAATTTCAATCCCTTTTCAAAACTTATTATCATAAATGTCAAAATTCTTTGATATTTTCATATATAACATTTAGCGGGTGTTTGGGGACTAAAATGAGATGAGATGGCATCCTATATCAACTTATTGTTTGGGACCCAATATCTTATATCACCAATTTCATATGTCCTACTACTTTGAGTTGGAACAGTGTATTGCACGTTTTCTACCGATTTTGTATGTCACTCTTCTCCCTTTTCTTCCCTCACGCGTTTCTGTTCCCTCTCTTCCCTTACACCATTCTCTCTTCTCCCTCTTCTTCCCTCACGTCTTTCTCTTTTCTTTGCAAATCTCTCAGACACCCACCCTCTCCAGCCAACTGCCTCTTCTCTCCCCTTTCCCTCACGCGTTTCTCTTTCCTCAGATTTCTCATATCAAACCATCAGATATGAAACCCTAACGTCAAACCCTTCTCAGATCTCTCATCTCAAACCTCAGATCCAAAACCCTATCATCAAATCTTTAGATCTCTCATCTCAAACCCTCATATCTGAAACCCTATCGTTAATCCCTCAGATGTCTCATCTCAAACTCTATCGTCTAACCCTCAGATCTTTTGTTTCATTGATTCATTCCCTGTATACAGATCTCTCAATTTTTTTATAGCTTTTCGACTGATTTGTTGATTTTCAGATCAGTCTCCTTCCCCCTTGCCGCTTCAATGAAAAGCTCAACAAGCCCCTTATCACATTGATGGTCCTTCTTTCACCTACAACTTATTCTACATTTTGATTTTGATCGTTGGTTCTCTTTTGGGTTGTCGATCGTTGAATTCATGGTAGAGAGCTGTTTGAAGACATTGAAGCTCGGTGGGGGGAGAATACCATCCACCTTAGGTTTGTTTTCTAAACCCTAAGAGGTTGATGATGAGTTATTTTGTATGAATATTTCTTCATAAAGTCTCGATTTTATGTTGTTGTTCTCTGATATATTTCATTTTTTATGTTATGAAATTGTAATTTTTTTTTAATTTTCAATTTTATTCGTATGAATCCCAATTTGGCAGTTGGTTGTTTTCTTTTTCTCTATTGTGTTTGAACTCTGTTTAATTATGTATTCCAACTCATTGTTGTGTTTGAACTCTTTGTTAAGTACGATTGAACTATATGTTGAATTTCATTGTTATTTTTTTAATTGCCTGTTATGCTTCTTTTTTCTTTTTTGTTCTAAACTTGCAATTTTTTTTTTTAATTTTCAATTTCATTCATATGAATTCCAATTTGTATCAATTAGTAGTTTGCTTTTCCTCTGTCATGTTTGAACTCTCAATTGTGTTTAATTATGTGTTCGAACTCTCTGCTGTGTTTAAACTCTTTGTTGAGTATGATTCAACTATCTGTTGTGTTTCATTGTCATTTTTTTTTTAATTATCTGTTATGTTTCTCTCTTCTTTTCTTTTTTTTTTCTCTTTTTTTTTTATGTTCTAAAATTGCATTTTCTTTTAAAAAAAATCAATTTCATTCATATGAATTCCAATTTGTATCAAATGCTACACTTGCTTGATTACTTCCTTTTCAGTCTAATTCGAATGCAATGTTCAGTTCTGTGTGTACTTTTCAATATTGCAATGACTCACCTACTTTTATTTATTGATTTTGTTTGCTGAACTACACAATGATTTATTTTTGTTTTCGTCCAATTCCAATGGAATGTTTAACTTCTGTTTACTATTGTCATTTGTGCTTCATAATTTTTCTGTGTACTTTTCAATATTTTCCATTGCTACTTATTTTGCTCATTCAATGGTCCATTCATTTTTATTTAATGCTTTTGTTTGCTGATTGAACTCTACCTATTTTTTTTTTCATATATACTAATGACTCAACGGCACCATGATTCAACCACTTCGTGAAATGAATTGAGTTAATTTATTTATGATTTATAAAAGTAAAACTGAGGCCTGTCAAATCTATATTTAATTTATTCTGATTTTTTTGGGCTTCTATTAAATGTTACACCACCCACCTCCTCATCTCTTCCCTATATAATCTCCTCCTCATCACCTTCAATAATTCGAGAGTCCTCCATGTCCAAGATTTTTTTTTTCCCAATTTGGTCAGTTGTTTCCATCAACCATACTTTTCTTTTTATTTTCTTATTTTCCACTTTCTAACTTTTGTTTGATGAGTGGTAGGGTGCCATTGTGTTCTTTCACCGGTTGAAGGTGTTAAAATATGGAAAGTTCTATCCTCTTAATTATTATGGTTTGTTATCCTAATATATCCATCATTTTTTGTTTCAACTTTAATTTCAAATTTGATCTTGCAACCCTTGGACGCTCCACTCATAAATAACATACGATTAACAAAGGTATCACCTTTCTTTCTTAAAAAAGTTCCTTTATTAAATAATTCATCCATTTTTTATATTGACTTGTTTCATTGTTCTTGTTGCGCAACCCAAACTAATCCAACCTTCCGTTAATTTGAGGTTTGTGTTACTTTATATACCCAGTTTTACAGTCCACTCTCCTTATAGTACGTTTTTTTTTTAATTATTTACACATATTTTCGACATTTGATTTATTGTAACTTTTTGTTGTTTATTCCGTAATTTTTTTTTAATTGATAAGCACCATATATCGTTGATAATTGTATGTTTAGAATTTGATAATTTATTGGACATTTTGTATGCATTTTATATGCATACTGTTTGTGAAGCTCAATAGTTTTATTTCTGTTATACAATAACCATACAATCTAAATTAGAAAATAGTTAATTGTAGAAAATTGTAGATTTGAAAGCTCATAAAATTAATTGTAGGTATATGTTTTAAAAAATAAATAGTTATTTCTGTTTTTAAAAATAAAATTGAATCATAACAACATCATACTTGATTGTAGGTTTGAAGACATGTTTTTTTAAAAAAAAAAAAAATTGGAAATGAGAATTTAGAGATTTATAAATTCAACTTCATAAAATCTTCTAAGTTTGGCAATTTGGAGATTTATAAATTTAATTAACTTTACATTAATTAAACTGTTTTTTTGGAGAAGTTATGATGTTTTCATTCAAATCATAAGCAAAAGTAAAGAAATATTTCCATAATAATAAGTGCCAAATTGAAATCAAACTTGTAAAATAATTACTTTTTATGCAATAAGTATAATGACCATCAGTAGAGATATCGTATAATATATGCAACTAATAGAAGTCAAACTTGTAAAATAATTGTTTTTGTTTAAAAGGATTTTTTTTCTTTATCAAATGATTCCAAATAGTTGTTTAAACTTTCAAAATCAACTAATAGAAATCAAACTTGTAAAATAATTACTTTTGTTCATAGGGAATTGTTTTTCTTCTTTATCAGAATGATTCCAAATAGTTGTCTAATCTTCCCAAATCAATTAATAGAAATCAAACTTGTAAAATAATTGATTTTGTTTAAAAGGAATTTTGAAAGGAAAGATCCAAAACTAAAATCTAGACCATAACTCATGATTGTAAAAAACATGTCTACTTAATAAAATTCAATCAAAATTTTATTCAAACAAACTATGGGTAGAATTATGGTATAAAAAAATTTCAAAATAAACAAGTAGATCATTTGAACAGATCCTTTTAGAGTTAGAAAAACTGCAGTAGATACCCCTGATATCTTATATCAACTCTACACCCTCAAACACAGACATATGAACTCAGAAAAAATAACTTTGCACCCCAAACACAGACATATAAACTCTACAAACATTAAACTTCCCAAACATATGAACTTTAGACATCCTATATCAATTTTGCAACCCAAATATCCCTTTAATAGATTTTCAGACAAAATTTCCCCTAGTGGTGGGTGGCTGGAGAGAGATGTGCATTGGATTTTTTTTTTTCCAAACATCCTTAATGATGAAGAGAGAAAATACATTTATTTTATAGTATTAATTAGTTGATATTTTCTTCACATTTTAAATTGGAGAGAGAAATGCATTTAATATGATTTTATTTTTCATTTAACCCATTTCACGTATCAAGCAACTAATTTTACTGATGGATTCATATTATTTTTAAATATACCTTTGTGTAAGCTTTCGATTTCTTTTCCCTCCACTTAGTCTAAAAGATCACTAAACAATCACTTGAGCTAAGGATGTATGATGGACGCATACTTGGATGTTGGAGGGTAAGGATTTGGTTAAGTGTTTAGACTATACCTTGAAAGTGGGTGTGGTACTTAGGAAAATTTCTAAGTATGAGAACTATGCATTAAGTTTAGGAGAAACTTTAGAAGTGAAGCATGCATTGGACTAGAAGAGAGGGAGGTAGAAATTTAGCCAATGGTTGGGAGGAGAAGGTTGAACACATGGTCCATTGGAGAAGTGGAAATTTGACTAAGTGTTAGTAGGAAGGAGTAGGACTCAACAATGGTAGCATAGTTGAGCAAGTCCAATTTAGTATCCTAAGGCAGGAAGTGTAGTCGAAGTATGTTAGGCTCAAATCTTGTAAAACAAGAGCAAACAAAAAAAAAATGTCTAGGGAGCTTGTGCATAGGTAAAACCTTACTCCAAATTACATCTTGAAGCATTGGACGCATGCTTTGGTCAAGGAAAAACCAATCTGGACACATGTTAAGTTAAAGAAGACCACCTGGGATGTATCTAGGGTTAGGCTACATAAATGGACTTAGGAAATCTTGAGAAGGTGAAAGTTGGTTACATGTTAGATGCAAGACAAGGAAACCTAAATACATAGGACACTATCTTGGACACATGCCTTGAAGTAAGAAAGTTTGGTAGCATGTCGTGGGAGTATGGAACTAAGTATTAACATTAGACAAGGGGAAGGTCATCTTGGATGCATGACCTTAAGAAGTTGACTTAGACACATGAAGAATACATTAGGTGCATACAAAGAAGAATGAGAGAATGTAAGCATTTGAGAAAAGAAACCATGTTGGAAGCAGCCTTGAAACCATGGTGGCATATGCGTTGAACCTGAGAAGTTGATATGGGTGCATGAAAAGGGAAACATGCTTCCAAAAAGAGGTAGGTGGATGCGTCTAAGAAGAGTTTGTTTGGGGAGATTGGCCAAATTGACAAATAGAGAGAAAAGGTGGCTAATTCAGAGGAAGTTTTGATTAAGTCCAAGTAGGAGGTGACCACCTATTAAGCAAGGAAATACAAAAAGCTGGTGAAGACACCTCAAAGAATGTGTGTGCTGGATTATGCATGCTGAAGACACTTGAACATGGAAACAAGGAGAAGTTAGCGCTTAGTATAAATAAGAGCAAAGGGACGGTCTGTTCTCTCAAACCACTCGGGCAAATTAAATATTTCTTTAGCCATTTTAAAGAGATTTGAGTGTAGAATTTGTTGGGTTTTATGTCCTAAAACTCGTGGTATGTAAATAATAGAACTTATTCTAGAAATTCAAAAAGGTGTTATTGAATAGATGTTTTGCTTAATAGAAATCCAATAAACCTAAAAGTCCCTTGACTATTGGATGAATACTTGAAATTTATGTGGAGGCATAAAGATGGATCAAGTTCGAGTAAATAGTCAAAATGATCTATAGTATATGAATAAGGTTGGGTACCTTATTCTGGTAACAATATTGGATGCGACCTGCTCTGTAGTTGTTACAAGGAGTTGTAAAGTGCTACAAACGAAGTGATCCTAATTCGTTCATGTTGGGACATGAGAAGTGGGGGTTTCCTTGTGCAAAAGGGTTTGTACAAGATCGGACCACAAAATCAATCACTCTTACTTTATAACACTGTTTACTGTTTAAGATTGACTATTTCAAAGCGATGACCTAGGTAACTTGACCTTAATTCTGAGCTAATTATGAACTCCTGTTTATTTAGATGTATCCTTAGATTTGCATAGGTGAGAGTTGACTCAACAGCGCGG
The DNA here is from genome assembly GCF_009727055.1 of Benincasa hispida. NCBI lineage: Eukaryota > Viridiplantae > Streptophyta > Magnoliopsida > Cucurbitales > Cucurbitaceae > Benincasa > Benincasa hispida. The sequence continues at coordinate 10,005,380 of NC_052358.1, forward strand.
GCTCAATAAACCTCCCATTTCAGGGGTAAGACTGGATAGATAGTTAGAGACATAGGATACAAGACGGAATTCACTTCTACCCGCTTTTAGGAATAGTAAAGAGGTTATTCCCTTAAGTGCTGATTCTGGGTCTTGAACAAGGGATTCCACCCTCTCATTGGACTGAAAGGGACTTGGTTTTGTTGATTGGATCACAGAACAATTGTTCATTAGAGGATCAGTGGGGACTTAAGAAACAAGAGATAATTTCGGGATTAAAACAGAGATTCGACCCGACCGTTATTACGAACAACCTGTGAAGGGTTGACTTACTAATCATAGTTATATCAAGTGGACAACAGTAAGGGGAGTTCAACTATGGGCTTTAGTGGAGTGATCCATTAGTTAACAAATGGAGGTTAGATTGGTCTAATGAGTTTAGCCGATTGATCTCAGATTGTTAGAGCCCATGATCCGTAGGTCCACGAGGTCCCCCTACTAGTTCAGAAATGGATTAGCTCTAGAGTAGCGTGATAAGTTAATTTGAAACGTTCAAATTAGAATCAAACAGAATTGGAAAATATATATTTAAATATGATTTAAATATATGAAGATGAATTAATTTAATATTAGATATTAAATTATTTAAATAATTATTTATTAATTTTATTAGAAAATTAATTTATGAAATTGATTTGTAAAATTAATAAATTTTGATTTTAGAAATAAAATATGATTTTAAAATCAATTTTAGATTTTTAAAATAGAAAAACACAAAAAGGAAAAATAGGATTTTTCCATCTCCATCTTCAACTAGCTCACAAAGAACCCACCATCTTCAATCTTCAATAACTTCAAACATGAGCTGCATCTCATGCAGCAAATCTTGCATAATATTATGCAATATATTGAAGAGATTGGAGTGAAGTTGAAGTGTAGCAACCGATTGAATTTTTTTAAAAAAATTGGGTAGAAGAAGATGATCTTCAATTTGGGTTGTTGCAGTGAGCTTTCTCCAAATTCCCTTTGATACCAGCTTATTTTGAGTCCCACAACTCAATCTAGAGTAGCAAGAGAATAGTAGGAAAGATCTTGTGGTGGTCTACACAAATATTTGGAGGAATTAGCAGCTGGAAATCAAGATTTTAACTGTTCTTCAAAAGTATATCTTGAAATCCATTAAATTCTGTTCGAGCATGTTTTCTTTTCTGCCAAAATTAATCAATTACAGTGCTTATCGATCCTCGTCGCTTTTGCTGCGTGCTACTATGTGTCCAACAATTAGTATCAGAGCATCATATAAGCATTAAATTCAATTTAATTTTGATTTGGTGGGTGTTTTATATGAGAATATGAAACTGTTGTACTGATATGGTTTTCTGAGTTTTGGCCTTCAATTTCTCTTTAATTTCTTGTTTCAATTTGTAATTGGCTCTTGTTTGATGAACTTATATGTAAGAGTCTATAATTTATTTGGAGTCATTAGAGTTAAAATTAAGTTGTAATTCAAAGAAACAAGTGAAGAGACCAAGTTGAAGATTCCAGAAAATCAGTCTCTATTCATATCGTTGTTGAGCTTTAGTAGTTAAACGATCGTTAGCTTCATGCGTTAGACGATGTAGAAAAAGCTAAACGATCGTGTAGTTTCGGGCATTGATATTTTAGTGCTAGACGATCGTGTACCTGTGGGAGCTAAGCGATGCGTTGTATTGCTATGCGATGGCACTACACGATCATGTAGCTTCGGGTGGGAGCTAAGCGATAGCACTACACGATCGTTTACCTATGATCGGGAGCTAAGCGATGCGTTCAATTGCTATGCGATAGCACTAACGATCGTCTACCTCTATGCGGCAGCTAGGCGATGCGTTGAAATGCTAAGCGATAACATTAAGCAATCGTTTACCTATGCGCAGCAGCTGGGTGATGCGTCGAGAGCTATGCAATAGCACTAAACAATCACTTACCTCATGCGCGCGCTAAACGATCAAGATGAGGCGCTAGACGATGGTACTAAGCGATCGTGTAGCATCCTTCGGCACTAGACGATGACACTATACGATAGAAGGCAAACACTACACGATCTTATAGCTTTGTTAAGCAATATGCGTTAGTTGCTAAACGATCATACAAACACTAAACGATCAGGCAAAACGCATGACGATAGTCGTTAATGCTAAAGGATCAGCCTTGGCGAGATAGTGAGCAAGAGCAAGAGCAGTCTAGAAATCTGGTCCGGTTCAGACTCTGCTGGTCTGGTTTAGACGGTTCAAATCCAGTTCAAACGGTTTTGGAGTGGTTCGAGCGGTGGTGAATCTATTTTTGTAATAGTTAGGCTTTTATTTGCTTTTTTTTTTGCCAAAACTAAAACCATATCAGTCTGTGTTTAATTATTTATGCATTGAATATATGTTATAATTAAATAAATCTTGTATGTGCATATAGTATGCCATTTAGATTTAAAATCCCACTATAAAAAGCATGCAACATGCATTGAAAATATGTTATAATTTGTTATAATATATAGTATGCATGTTAGGGTTTCTTGTATTTAATATAAGTGTTATATTAGATATTGAATGTTTGTATGTAGTGGATGTTTAGTATGTCTTTAGTTTTATAAGTTATTATAAAATTGGGTTAGACATTTAAAATCCATAACGAAGAATAGTTGCATGCTCACGTAGGTTAACCACTTGTTTTAATAGTTAAAATAGGTCATTAAACTTGTAAAACTAGGGTTACAAACTCAACTGGTATATAATCTTGTCGAAGGCTGGGGGTATTCAAGTCGACGGTCTACGGAACACCTCCTACTTGGGGATTATGGCCGAATAATTGAGCGTTGATAACCGGTTTTATGAGTATTTGTGAGAGATGTGAGGTAATAAAAGGGTTTATCACCTAGATATCGTAGGTTTAAGTCCAATTATAAGTGTTATACTTGGATAAACCACATAGACTTAGGATTTTTCTTATTAGCCGGAAAAGAACTTAAGTATAAATATAACCCCAAAAAAAAAAAAAACACTTTAGTGGTAGTCAATAACTTCTATATGATAGAGTTATTAGAAAACTTTAGCGGGATATTAATAACATACAAAATATGTTATTTTTAGCTCTTACATCCCTAAGAGTTTACAGTCTGGATTTAAGCTGTACTTTGTGTCACCTTGGAAGTGACCTCAATATTTCAACTGCCACGTCTTCACATAGTTCACACTGTGAGATTCATATGATGCTTCGTGTCACCCTGGAAGTGACCTCCATTCGAAAAGTGAATGTATGAGTCAATACCAAGGTGAACGGGGGAAGTAGTTCATAGTAAGTGGGTGAAGGATATGTGTCAACATATCCTACGGTCTCCTCTATTAATCTGAACCGTGAGATTCTTATGTTGTGCCTGCTGTCGTTTTTAATGCAACACTAGCTAGTCGTTAACTGTGGCAATCCCTATAGAGGGTTGTAACATAAGATTCGGAACAACCCAGACTTTAGTAAAATGAATAGGGTCTTATAGTTCTATCTTGGGTATTGTCTTCTATTTCTTATGCATACTCATACCATTCTGTAAGATCCAAAAATGGTGGATCTATACTTACAGAACTATTAAGTTTAATAATTTATGACCAAAAGCGGTACCTAAATGACTATCGAAATATGAGTTATTATGGAGATAGTATTTAGTCAAGAATGTCTTGATATAGTATCGTTGCAAAAGAATAATCTTGGGTATATTATTAAAATTGCTAAAACTTGATTGGATTTATTATTTCAGAATGGCGAGTTCAATAATACAATTGTTGACATCGGATAAACTTATCGAGGATAATTATGTGAATTGAAAATCAAATTTGAACATGATACTTGTGATAGACGATTTGCAGTTTGTTCTAACTAAGGATTGTCCTCCCATTCCTAGCTCTAACACAAACTGAAATGTTGGGGATATGTATGACAAATGGGTAAGGACTGATAAAGCTCGTGCTTATATCCTTGCCAGCTTATCTGATGTGTTGGCAAAGAGGATATAAGTACTGCTAAAGAGATTCTGGAATCTCTGCGAGGGATGTTTGGACAACCGTCCTTCACCCTGAGGCATGATACCATCAAGTACATTTACAACAGTCACATCAAAGAGGGGACCAATACTCGTGAACATGTCCTGGACATGATGGTCCACTTTAATGTGGCAGAAGTAAACGATGTTGTCATGGACGAGAGAAGTCAGGTTGCCTTTATTCTAAAATCTCTTTCGAAGAGTTTTCTGCAATTTTGTACGAATTCTTTAATGAATAAAATTGAATACAACTTGACTACTCTACTGAATGAGCAACAGGCTTACCAGACAATGTTGAGAACAAAGGGTCTGGAGTCAAAAGTAAATGTTACTACTACCGAGAAAAGAGGAACGTCCTCCAAGCCTGATGTTGTCTCCTTTTCGAAGAGTAAGCTGTGAAGAAGGGTAAAGGGAAATAGAAGAAGAAACCTGATGGACAGAAAGGCAAGGATAATGCTGCATGCAACGAAGAAGGACACTGGAGGAGAAATTGCCCTCAGTTCCTTGGCAAGAAGAGAGCAGAGAAAGGTAACCTGGCTGACTAGTCCCTGGGACCATTTGCTCAGCTCGACTAGTAGGAGAAGTTGCTGCTTGTTTTTAACTATTAATGTAAAGCTTGTAAAGAACAAATTGTATATATTTTTGTGATAAATGAAGTGTACATTTTTTTTCAAAAATTATGATTGTTCAAGCAACTTCTGTTAAGAAACAAAGTGTTAAAAGCCATTTTTAAATATTCATATATTTAAAGGACTAGATCAAAGTATAGAAAGTTTAAAGATTTCTACATCTGACTGTTAACAAAGAGTTGTTAAAGATAGGTCAGATGCATCTTACTCAAAGAGTTGAGAGTACCTCATTGTAGTGGGAGGAAAGTGTGCTTCCTGACCATTATTAAGATGCAATCCCCATATAGTTTTATCAAAAGCCTATTGTATACTAAACAATATTTACAATGATTCTCTCAGTTAAAGTGTTTACAAATTACCTAGTAGGACTAGGAATACCTAATAATCTAGGGCAAGTGGAAGAAATATCGGGTATAGGATACCGAATGGTAAAAGATGGGTATGGGATGCCCTAGTTTATTGTATTTCTCTATAAAACTTAGAAACTCAGTCATATATATCAAATATATAAGTTACTATTGGAGTTCTAGTCCAAGTGGGAGTTTGTTGGGTTTTATGTCCTAAAGCTCGTGGTATGTAAACAATAGAATTTATTCTGGAAATTCAATAAGGTGTTATTGAATAAATGGGGATTTAAATAGGGGCAGGGATGGGGATGGGGATGGGGAAGGTTTCCTCGCCCTCACCCTACCCCATAGACATCTCTACACTTTGCGTCCATTTGTCGTGCGCATGTCTGTTGTAAACCCCGCGCACCTCTAGCGCGTGCAAACACCTGTCAAGCCGCACTTGGATGCCAGTGCTCACACATTGCCTGTCGCGCAGTCAACCCGATGCTATCCTGTGTTTGCGCACCCTAACACATTAGCCTTTGCCACCTGCGCCCGTGCGATGCCCATGCCCTTTGCCTATGCATCTGTGCATGCCAAAAGCATCACACAATGCCTTCTGTGCATTTTCCAGCCCACTGCTCGTGTCAACGTGCCTAGACTGCCCTAACGCACGACCAACCCATCTCTTGCTGCCCTTTGAATGCCAAAACACCTAATTGCTCTATTTTGAGTTGGTAAGCTAAATTTAGGGCCAAAAATGTATTCTAAGGTTATATTTAGCCCTAATTTTGGATTCTAAAACAAACTTGGATAAATTCAGGACGAGTTGAAGTTTAGGGGAGACTGAGGATCCAAGAAGAAACTAGAAGGCTAGGAAGGCTTGGAGAAAAGGAAAACATTATCGGTTGACTGTGAGTGACCCTTCATAAAAAGAAAAACCCTATTTTTCTATGTTTAGAAGTGTTTTATGAAATTAGTTATGTTTATGAGTTATTCCAAGGTTTATAAAGACAAATATGATTTTATCATCATGCTTTGAGTTATGGATTTAAATTCAAACTCTTGTTTGATTATTCATGTGATGTTTTTGAAAAGTAATGGTTTGAGAAAAAAGTTTTCAAACCATTGGGTCTAGTACTCAGGTCGAGATATTTGGGCTCTGCGTACACGTACAGCAACTGCTATGGTTGAGTTGGTTTTCCATTAGCGAAGACTGAGTCTGTTGTGTTAGTTCCACTCAGTGACTGAGTGTGTTGAGTTGGTTCCACCTTAGTGCCTGGGTATGTTGAGTTTGTCCACCCTAGGGATGTTCAGGTATAGATTTGATGATTGTTTTATCATGCGTTATCATGTGTTTAATTAAGTTTCATGCAATGCTTTGTTAAAAAAGATCTACACATGTGTTTGGATGAGATTCTATTAAAATAACATGCGTTAAAAGGTATTTCTTTATTCATGCATTTGAAAAAAGTTTCTTAATTAGGTTTTAAAGCACACGTGTATAAGTTTTCAAACATGATTTTGAAATGAAAAGATTGTTTCATAAAATGTCACTCACTGGACATCCCAAGATTGCAAAAAACCTAGAAAAGTTGGGAGAAGTAAGTCGGGTTGAAAGAGAACCTGGGAGTTAGTCAAATTCAGATAGGAGTTAGTCAAATTCAGATAGGACTTTGAAAAAAGCTAAGAGTTAGGATTGGAGAGTTAGGATTTACTAGTTTGTGTTATAAGAGACAAAATGTATTAAAAAGAAAAATAAAGTGTCTTTTAACTAAAGAGAGTGTGTTTTTCATTGTAGAAATCATGCTTAGAAGTGGCAGACTGCATAGGCAACCTGAAGAGGGAACTCATGATGCTACCAGCGAACCTATTGTGAGGAATGTGGAATCTTAGGCTGAATCTAGTAGTCCTTAGGTTGGAATAGATACTAAAGAGCAACCACTGGATAGGGTCGCTCAAAGGTCAGTATTGGGATTGGGAACAGGACAAGGAGATCTTGAAAAGAAATTTGGAATAGAGCGTCTGAAATCTCTAGGGGACATAACATTTACAGGAGCAACAGATCCTGTTGATGCTAAAGATTGAATAAAAATGATAGAAAAGTGTTTTAGGGCAATAAGATGCCCTGAAGATCGAAAAGTGGAACTTGCTACCTTTCTACTTCACAAAGGAGCAGAAGATTGGTGGCAGTTGGAGGAAAACCGACGAGGAAGTCCTAACCAACCTAGTAAGGAAGAATTCAAGGAAGCTTTTAACAACAATTACTATCCTCGTTCATTTCGAGATGCAGGGCGAGATGAGTTCTTGAAGGTGGTTCAAGGTGTTGGGGTTGATGCCCTAAATCTTGTGGTCTTATAGTTTTTAATAAGGTTATTAAATATAACTTATGAAGGATCTCTAAATGTAGAAAACCAATGAGCGGAAGAAGATCGTTCCAAACCCCATTGTGAAAGAACAATACTTTACAATCAAACAACAATGGTTATGCATAACGAGTAAATTACAGTATGCTATAAAGGTAAAAACAAACAAGGGATCGAGTAAACATAACTTTGAAGAAATTTTCTTCTACTATTTTCTCGATCCAACACCAAAGCGTCCAACAACACGAACGTAACACGCCTCTGGAATATCCTCGATCAGCAACGAGTGAAACTTGATCCTTGACCTTCGAACGAAAACCTGAAACTACCACAAGGCTACCTTGGTATTCTCGGTGTGAGAATCCAAGAGGTGTGGGCTCTGTATGGATTTGAAAGAGGGAAGGAAGAACTGGACGATCGAGTAAGTGGGAGAAGGAAGAAGTCTATCGTTTAGACTTGTGTACTCGATCGTTTAACAGCAAATAGCTATCGTATAGAAAAACCCGATGCTCTTATCATTTACTCTTTCGAATATGAAAACAATCACTTGATTCGTGTAGCGTGTTCCAATGACAAAATGAAAACCATTTTTCACTTTAAACCATAGTTCTTTTTCTCCTTTATGACATTTAATATAAATCATATTTATATTAATTCCTTCAATCAAATAATGTATCAAATACATTAAATCAATTATATCACATATAATTGAATTGATTTAATTATATCATATATAGTCAAATTCCCTCTTGTTAATTTGAACACTTCAAACTAATCCAAAAACTGATTCTCAATATGAATCCATTGAGCTACCAAGGGGACTTTATGGACCTGTAGTTTAAAGCTCCAATGGTACGTGAATAACTTACTAAACTCTTTAATCACAATATCCACCATTCGTTAACTGCCAGACACTCCACTAAAGACCAATAACTGCACTCTTCGCACTATAGATATATTCTTGTGTCCATTGGATATAACTAATCAACAGTACGATGACCCTTCACAAATCACTCGTAAGTATAACTGAGCCAATTTACATTTTTGCCTCTGTAGTTACATCTAACTCCTTAAGTACCATGGATTCCTCTAATGAACCATACATTATAGTCTCATTATGAGTAACACTTCTCGGGCCAAGAGAAGATGAGGTGCCCCATTTTTCAAGCCCCAACATCAGCCCTTAAGGGAGCAATTTATCTACTTACCCCTGCTTTGGGGAAGGAATGAATTCCGTCTTGTGTAGCTGAGTTCCTAGCTCCCCAATCAGACGAATCTCCAAAGTGGTAGATTTGAGTCCACGATTTGGCCACTCGCACCCATGCAAATCAAAGGACCGCTCTCATAGACAGGAGCTCCCAACTCACTCAGGATTAATGTCATGTTACCTATGGTCATCCTAGTAAAATGAAAGTCTCTGTCATGAATGGTATTATATAACGAGACTAAACATTTCGTGGTTCGATCTTATACAAGCTCCTTTGTATAGAGCATTCCCGCTCGCATGTCTAATACACGAATGGTCAGGATCAAACCATTTGTAGCACTTTACAACATTTGTAACACCTACAAAGCAGCCACACTCGTAGTGTCACCGGGATAAGGTTTCCCTTCATTATCCATATACTATAGACTATTTAGGTTATCACTTAAAGCACAATCCACTTGTATGTCTCCACATACATGCTTAAGCTACAACGATAACCAGGGATCTTAGTTTATTGGTTTGTGGTTAATGCAACTAAAATATCTCATATTTTGTAGATTGAAGTGAATAAAATATCTCATATTATAAATCATCAAACTGTTTGTTCATACAAATGTTTACAAACTACAAGACCCTACGAGATTTAGGGCATCAACCCCAACAACTTAAACATGTATGTGGAGACATACAAGTGAATCATGTTTAAGTGATAACCTGAACGATCTGTAGTAGATGGATAAGGCTAGGTATCTTATCTTGGTGACACTACGGATATGACCCGTTTTGTAATTGTTACAATTGTTGTAAAGTGCTACAATGATCTGATCCTAATCATTCATGTGGAGACATGTGGGTGGGGTATCCAATACAAAGAGTTTGTATAAGATTGGACCATGAAATGTATAGTCTCTCTTTATAACACCGTTATTAGAAGAGTCTTACATTTCACTAGGATGACCATAGGTGACTTGACCTAAATCCTAAATGGGTTGTGAACTCCTGCCTATGAGAACAGTTCTTTAATTTGTATGGGCGAGAGTGGCAAGATTCGCCGACTCAATAAGTCTATCATTTTGGAGATTTGTCTGATTGGAGAGCTAGAAACACAGCTACACAAGAAGGAATAGGGGTGTACATGGGTTGGGTTGGAGAAATTTTGTGAACCAACAAAAAAATTCGGGTTGGCTAATAATGAACCATATCGGTTCATTTTTTAAAGGTCAATCCAACTCAACCCAACCCAAAATTTTCAGGTTGGGTTGGGTTGGGTCACCATTTTTTTTTAATTTTAATTATTTTGAATTTTGACTGTTTCTTCGTTACTTCCTTTTCTATTAAACAATTTGATTTTTGCGGGTCAATAAACCTTCATATTTACAGAAGTAAACTAATTCTAAATATAATACATTAATTAATAAAAAAATAAAAAAAAAACATGTAATCTATGCGAAAATTTAGCATTTACATTAAAATACAACCCCCATAATTTCAATATAAACTTAATTCAAATATTCAAGTTCAAAGTCCATACTCAAAATATTCAAAGTCTACATTCAAAATCATTCAAAATAGAAACAAAAAGTCCAAGTTTAGCACATTACATAAAATTCCAAGTTCAATAATAATCATTCAAAAGCACCATGAGGCATGAAGAATGACTTGAGTGAGTTTTCTTATTCATCTTTGGTCTTTTCACTTCTCAATGCCCGAAAAAATTACAAATACATTAAACCAAGAGGATCATTTATAAGTAATAATAATATTTGATCTTATGGTAGTAAAACTTACCATTAAAATCATCATTATGCTCCAAATCCAATTCCTTATTTCAAAACAACAGATGTGATGGGCTCTCTACAAAACAAATCATGCAAAATTAAATATATTAATTATTTGAGCATAATACATGTTAGATATGTACAATAAATAGGTTAGATATGTACAATAAAAAATTCATTTAATTTGTAACGACCCGACCCCCTAGGACTTAGGTTAGACCGTTACCAAAATAAATACATGCATAGAATTTAAAACGACGCTCAGTTATGTTGAAATAAATGCTAATTAAACAAGAGAAGTTCAAAAGACATTTATTAAATGCAATTGTTAAAACAATAATAGGGTACTCAAAATTCGTAAAGACTAATAAAAGTATATAAAAGAAATAATCCTTAGTAATAAATTTCAAACAGTAAAACTAAATATTAAGGAAAAATAAAGACTCTAAATTTCATGATGCGGAAGCGAAAAAAAAAACTAGTCCCAGTGACGCGATCATGAATTCCACTGCACCATCGCCAGTACATCTTTACCTTTACCTAAAACATCAACACAAGAAAGAATGAGTATGAAATACTCAGTAAGTAACCCCACCACTAGGGTCAGGCTAGGCATCTATGTCCTCTAGATACCCACCTATGGCACATAAACACATGAAACAGATAAGACACTGAGTCCTATCCTACTATAGTTAAGTATGCCCACAAAACTGGTGAATCCCGAAAGAAACACAAAACTGGTGAATCCCGAAGGAAACACAAAACTGGTGAGCATCTAACTAATCAGTGAGGATATTCACACAGTCTCAACGTTCAAAAATCAACACCGTACGAATCTATGACATACATGTAATCCTTGATACCATGGCTCTACCACATACACATAATCCTCAACAACATATTCTACAACATTCATGTATACCTTAACATCATAGTTCCACAACATACAAGTGTGCCACAACATCAACAAACCATATATCAACATATGAAAACACATACCACCTCATACTAACGATCAAGTGCCTAGGTGTATATTTAAACAAAACAGAACTTGTGCCAAAATATACTTGATTCAGCTCATACTATCAGTCAACATGCTAACATTTACCATAACATTGGTACTATAACATTGGTACTCATCACGCTAGCATACAAATAAAGGCTGGCTCGAGGGCAGTTCCAGTGATAAGGTTACTTACCTTAATCGAAATTCCCTAGATAAACTTAGACAACCAAACGATGACCACGGTTTGAAGAAACGACCCTAACATACGAATACAACTATTAAGTTTCAGTCCAAAAACAATTGCGACAACTCAGATTCAAAACCACAATACCTACTAGCTTACCCAAGGGACTCGATTAACAACCACTCCAAAATCTCCTTCCAACATATTTTAACTCCCAATGGATGACAACTTGGAACCTTAAAGATACAAGGGTTAAGTCAAACTTAGTTCAGAAATCAGAAAGTGCCTACAAACCAACAATAAGGACTATATCTCTTACCAAACTCTTGTCGAACGATCTCAAACCCACTGAACAGCCACTCCAACAGTTTCCTCTATTCAAATCGAAGAACAAAAATAATTTGAACAAGCAACCTTCATTCCAAACTTAATGGGGGCCCAATCTTCCACCCAAAACTTCACAAAAGGCTTACCTAAAACTGCCAGATCCGACGAACCCAAAGATGACGGCAGTGGTGGACGGCGAGCAGAGGGCTAGGAGGCGCTGTGAGGGCGATTGGAGTGGCGGTCGGTGTGAAGACAGCAAGGAAGGTGCGGCTTGAGAGTTAGGCGACTGGCGAAAACAGTGCGACCGATGACGCGCAGGTCCCGTGGTCGTGCGGCGAAGGGAGGAAGTGAGGGAAGCGTGGTGGTCGAATGATTATGAAGGGCGGCAGATAAGGCAGAAAAAAAACATGGAGGGGGGGCTCGAACAAGAAAGATGGCGTGAGGGAGAAGGGGGGCACTCCTTTTTATTGTTTTTTTAAAATAATAATAATAATAATAATAAAAGGAAAATAGTATAACTCTAATTAAATCATTTCCTTAATCCACTTTATACCATTTAATTTCTTTCCTTTTCCAAAGAAAATAAATTCTTGCCATAAATTTTCAAATTGAGTTTGAAAATTGAATTATTTGAATAATTTCCATGCCAACACTTAAATCCTCACGCTTATACTTTAAATTTAAAATTCCAAACATGCCCTTCAACTAAGGACAATTACCGAAAAAGAAAAATTACATTATTAATAAAAATAAAAAGGTGCGGGATGTTACATAATTACCTGACTCAATATTTTCACAAGCCTCTAACTCTTCAAGTTTGTGGATAGAGATCTAATAATACTGAGCCGCCACGAATCCAATTTTGTATACATATCAAGGCCTCCACTGTTTTTGGAGTCAAAGAACTTCAAAAGAAATCAATAATCCTCCCTCCTATACTAAATGCAGATTTATCGAAACTGGTAAAACATCTCAAACAATTTTTGATAAAATGGGATATTTGTAGCCATTCATTTTCCATCAGTACAAGATCTCAAAATCATCTTTATCTTCTATAAATAAGAATTCAAATCATTCTCCATTTCCAATCAATTGTCTTCTTCTCTCAATCTCTTAAAATTTATCCACGGATCATCTATTTCTTTGTCCACCCCATGATCATCTTCATTTATAGTGACAATCTTTGGTTGTTGAGAATCATTGGTACTATGACTACCTCGAGGCGAAGTGTTATGTGATTTGTAAAAGTCATATAGACGATACAAATATAATTTTACACTCTCAACCTTATCCTTAACCACATCACTGTTATAGACATTGGAAAGACAATAATTCAAGTACTTTAACTCGTACCGAGGATCAATCATCATAGCCACAGACATAAATTTATTCATTTTTTTCAAGAGAACCTTAATACTTATCAAACTTTGTCTTCGTATTCATAGCCATCATACTTAGAACTGAGTTGGTATTGTTATTCCATTTGTTTAAAGCAAACTGAATTTTATTAATTTTTTTATAACCAACATTAGAAGTCACATACGAAGATCCACTTATCATTGTGTGGTTTCATAAAACTTTTTTAAAAACTTAATAAACATTCCTACAGTTAACCAATCAGATATACTTGGGGGTCCCAATCTTTTATTTCCATGGTCATCTTCCTCGAAGTAATCAACAAAATCTGAGTCCTCTTTCTTCTCCTCTAAAGTTCTAAAAGCTTTCTCAAATTTAATTGCATGTTCAAGAATTAAATAAGTAGAATTCCACCTAGTTGCCACATCTAAACAAACAAGAGTCTTACATTGAATTTTTTCTTGTTTCACACAAGCTTTAAATTTTTCCATTCTCCTAGGTGATGATCGAACATATCTCACAGCATTACGAACACTGGCAATAGAATCATGCATATTTTTCAGTCCATCATTCACAATAAGATTAATAATGTGGGCACAACACCTCATGTGTAATAGTTCACCATCTAAAACAACCGATTTTCAGCTTTTGAGTCTTCTCTTAACATAAGAAATAGCCACATCATTAGAACTTGCATTATCAACGGTGATGGAAAATAAATTTTCAATCCCCCATTCCAACAACAATTCTCAATCACCTTCTCAATAGTCTCCTCCTTATGATTAGCAACTTCACAACTCAAAATATTCTTATGCAAAACCTATTCAGAATCAATAAAATGTGCAGTGATGACCATGTAGTTCATATTTGTAGCGAAGTCCATGTGTCGGTAGTAAGACAAACTCTTTGAGAGCTTTTAACTAGAAATTATTTCAACTTTTTTTTCTCCTCAAGATAAAGTTGATATATGTCTCTAGAGATTGTGACTCTCGATGGAACATCAAACTTAGGACAGAAACACTATAAAAGTGTCTAAAATCCTCTGTCTCAACAAATTTGAACGATAACTCATTCAGAATTATCATCTTAGCGCATGCTAGTCTACACACTTGTTGGCTAAACAATGTTGTCACAAAATTACTAGCATTGACTCCTTTTCCATCATTTGAAGGTACGAGAGTTAGGGTGGTTTGTCCTTTTTCTTCTTCTTTATATGGATACTTTTTACATTGATTTCTTAAATGCTTCCATAAAGTACTAGTTCCACAAGTATTACTATCACATGGCGTAATCATTACCACAATAGTTACACTTGCACCTAGCTCCATCATTATCACTCGCTTCCATTTTTGTGAAATGATCCCACACAGACGAAGTTGGTTTATTAGGTCTCTTTCGATTGGACTTGGGAGGTAAGGGTGGTATATTTTCAGAAGTTTGGCTAACATTAGGAGGGGGAGGAGGCATTTAATTATTACCGATTCCATTTGCATTACCACTAATACTGTCCATCTATAAAATAAATGAAACTAGTAAACAACTAATTTCACCTACCTATACAATTACAAAAAAAAAACAAAAAAAAAAAAAAAAAAAAAAAAAAAAAAAAAAAAAAAAAAAAAAAAAAAAAACTTGGACAACAAAAAAAATGAAACCTCAAATAATTTAGAATTTAAAACTCTCAACAGTTTGTGGACAGCACAACACAATAATATGTACAAATGTCTAAGAAAGCAGAAGTTTAACATTGCCAAAAGTTTTCCAAATCTTGTCACAGCATAATAATCTGTACTCCAAATTAAGTGATATTGTGAAGTTAATTTTTTAATTCAAAAGTACCAAAAAGAGAAGAAGTAAATGGAAAGCAAAAACTCCATACCAAGGGGAGGTCGGAAATTTTTTATTTCACGTTTGCATCTAAGCCATAAATTTTTTATTTTACATTTGCGTCTCGTCTAAGCCGAAAGCGTGAGGCATGACTCGTGAGGCCAGATCGACAAGAGGACTAAGGGGAGGCTGGACCAGAAGTGTGAGATATGGGCTAGATCGATGAGGGGACTAAGGAGAGGTCGGACCAGAAGCGTGAGGAGAGGGTTCGGACGACAAGGTTTAGGCGGCGCGTGGGTCGGATCGACGAGGGTTTAGCAGTGGAGGGACGAGTGCGAGGATAGTTTTCGTTCGGAGTCTTGGACGACAGGACGAGCGGCGCTGAGAGTTTCTTTATTTTTTTTAATATATATATATACATACATACATACATATAACTAATTGGATTATAACTAATTATTCATTAGAGGGATCCGTGTTACTTAAGAAGTTAGATGTAACTACAGGGGTTTAGTAATTTGTGAAGAGTCAACACACTATTAATTGGTTATATCCAATAGATACAAAAATACATCTAGTGCCAATAGTGTAGTTGTCAGTCTTTAGTGGAATGACGGATAGTTAATTAAGATTGATTAATTTAATTAAAGAGTTTAATTAATTAATCGAGTATCATTGGAGCTTCAATCTATAGGTCTATAAGGTCCCCTTATTAGTTCAATAAGGATTAATGAGAATCAAATTAATTTTGGACTAATTTGAATTGTTCAAATTATCTAAAGGGAATTAATTCTATAAGATATAATTAATATAATGTATGTGATACAAATATAATATAAAGTTTTTAATGAGAGAAACAAATGTTTGAATATGATTCAAATATTAATTATATTAATGTGATTCATATAAAAACTATAGGTTAAAATTAATATGAATATGATTCATATCCATATTATAGGTTATATTAGAGAGTAATAAACTATGGGTTATATTATACGTGATATAATATATACTATAAGTTATATATGTCATATGTGATATAACATATAGGGGTTGTTTGTGGAGCAGAATTGAGATATGATGTCCAAAATTCATATATCTTTGTTTGGGTGCAGAGTTCATATATTTGGGTATCTTTTGCAGTTTTTTAAAACTTTTTTTATTCAATAATATGTTTTTATGATTACTATTTTTGTTTTGAAACTTTTTTATTCAATAATTCTACCTATCTTTGTTTAAATAAAATATGGATTGCAATTTTTTTAAAAAAAAAATTAAAAATTTTCTTTTTTCTTTCTTTTTTGGGCAATGAACAACAATTAACTCCTTAAATTTCTTCTAGAAATATGTTTAAATAAAATGAGAAACCAAAGCAAAATTAAAATTTTTTATTCTAGCTAATTTTTCTCCATGAATTTCATTATCATCTTCTTCTTTTTCTTCTTCTTCCTATCGTTGCTTTATATTTTTACCATGTCATGATTTTTTTTTTAAAATTAAATCTCCCCCATCATCATAACAATCAATGGAATGTCACCATATTTCTTCAACAATTTTAATTTAATTTCCTCTAAATTTGGAGGATCATCATAGAAAAAATCTCTATTTTTCACTAGTTTTTGCTAGAAAATGTTCCAAGATTTTTTTTTTTCATTTTATGGTTATTTTTGTTATATGTTGCATACTTTTCAACTACATACATACTTTTTGTCTAAATATTCTTCATATTCATTTGATATGTGAATTCAATTAAATAAAAATATTTTTTTACAAATTTTTATGTATAAATATTGCACTTAATGTAGACAAAATAATATCTTTTATATAATCAACAACCCTACAACATACTTTAATAGTCATCAGCCTTATAGTAGCCGGAAGTGGTTGTTGAAGTTGATTATCGAAGATGATTGTTGCTGGAGTTTGTAGTCGGAGGATATTGTTGGAGCCTAAAGTTGGTTGCATGAAGGTGTATTGGAGTTGGTTGTCGAAGTTTGTCATCGGAGGTGGCTTTCAAATCTCAGAGTTGGTCAAGCGAAAGTTGTAACAACCCAAATTTATACGCATACACTACAATAAATTAAATGTCAAATGTTAAGTAGGACGAAATTTTATTTAAAGGGGTGGTAAATGTAATACTCTAACCTTAATTTAGAAAGTAGGAAAACAAATAAAATATATAATCAGGGAGGATTAATTAGAAGTTGGACGCTAGCTAATTCAGGAGACAAAGGGCAGTAGATAACTTTTTGGTTGGGCACTACTCATTGGAAGAATTGGAGGTGAATTAATTGCCCATATACTCTTAAAATTTGAAAGAGATAAAAGGGGTAAGTAGAATCCACAAGCAGTGAAGGCAACCTACGCGTGAAAACTAACGAGATTAGAGAGAGTGAGATTCTCAGCGAGACAGTGGGCGAGAGCGAGAGCGGGAGCAAGAGCGGGAGCGAGAGTCACGAGAGCAAACCAGCGAGAAAGCTGGAGAGAGAGAGATTCTCAGAACAAAAAGAGCGAGATTTGGACAGAAGCATGGATTATGCGTTGAATTTGGCCACGATCTTATAGATTATACATGGAAAAACCCTAAAATTGAATACAAACAAAGAATGATGATGCAAAGGCAAACGTTAGCCAAGATTAGGTGTCTTATTGAGAGGAATCCTTAAATCCTAAGTAATTTTAAAGAAGCCACCTGTAGGATGATTTGTCACACTGAGAAGAGCTGAAAATTACTATAAATAGGACCCTTTGCCTGAAGATTTAACCCATTCTCAAACAAATCTCAGTAACAAAGAATCGTGTGAAAGAGTAAGTGTGAGTGAGGAAGTTCTGTGAGGCTAAAAGAGAAAATCTCGAGTAAGGTGCTGCCCAAATTTCTACCCAAATTTCCTTCTAGTTTAAAAGGGGAAAGCTCTACTGATCAAATCATAAAGAATAATAAGGAAATACTAGATCACAGTAAGTAGTTTATCTCACTCTCTCTTTAAATGTTCTATGGTAGTGTACCTTTATTATGTTGCATGATTATGTTAATTGTTATATTACATTACATGTTTATAACACGTTTCTCTACAAGGAACCCCATGCATTATGTTTGTTCACGACTACGTTAAAATAAAGTTTTAATTAGGTGTAAGTTATGCTTCCAGTCTAATCTTACGTTTATGTTAATGGTTGATGTTGGATGCGACTTTGGCCCTACTGACGCCATACCCGCTAATCATCAGATGAGTTAGTTTCCGCTTAAGTCCTCATCTTCCTATCAGGGCGGAGGAATTTATGCTTCCAGAGCTGGCAGGGCATGTATGGTTGCACCCCTCCTGGCCTAATCTTACGTTATGTTTACGCTAGGAACTAGCAGGGTATGTATGGTTGCACCCCTCTAGTCCAATATATTATGTTTATGCTAATGGTTGATGTTGGATGCGACTCTGACCTTACTGACTGCATGACCCGCTAATCATCAGATGGGTTAGTTTTCGCTTAGGTCCTCATCTTTCTATCAGGGCAGAGACATTTATGTTGGAAGCATAACCGAACACCACATGTTATTATACGTTTTCGGTCCCAACCATATGTTTTCATGACATGTTGCTTGTGATTGTGCATTTGGTCACTACCCTACATGAGAACTACTTACTAGGTATATTATATACTCATCCTATATTTTTACAGACTTTGTAGGTAAAGACACACGTAGATGGCAGAATTGGACGTCGCTCAAATGGCCAACCATTAAACTCACTATTATAGGCACATGCATTTTGTACCACCACACTAATGTTTTATGGATCCTGGTGTTTTTGATAAATAAAACTTTTTATATAGCTTTTCTAATCTAATTAATAAAATTTAGATGTGTTCTTTGAAATTTTCACCAAAACTCATCTCATGATAGAAAAATCTAAGTATGCATGTCGTAGCGGTCGGATCATAATGTGTAAGAATCCGGTCGTTACAGTTTGGTATCAGAGAGTTTGGGCCAAATAGGCTCTATTGCATTAGAAGAGTCGTGGTGTTTGATGGTTCGGCCTGTTAAATGATGCCCATAGCTATGCCAAATATGCTGGTAAGTGGAATTTTCGAACAAGTAATTTAGTAAATAATTTAGTAAACATAGGTATGAGTTAAAAAAAATGATATGAGAATACAGGACGTTCCATCCTTCAATATTTGACGAATCATCCGTGCATCCAATTATAACATTGAATTGGATAGAGATAGAACTATTTTCCACCACATGAACATCCTAAAAGAACAGAAAGTAAATTGTGTCACCTTCATGTTAAAATACGATATAAAATTCTGGTGGGAAAACTTTAGGTTGTTAGTATCAGGACATAAACTAAGGGTGACCCTTATCATCTTAGACATAAGTGATTTTGATATAATATTAGGTATGGACTGGTTAGCAACAAACTATGCAAGCATAGATTGCCATAATAAAGAGGCCATATTCACCTTTCCAACAGGAACCAAGTTTCAGTTTAAGAGTTCTAATACACCATCGGCCCCAAGAATAATTTCAGCCTTAAAAACTAAACATATGCTCAACCATGGGGCTTGGTCATATTTAGCAAGCGTAGTAGATTTACGAAACCAAAAGGATGAAATTAAGATCATTCTTGTAATAAGAGAATTTAAAGATGTATTCCCACAAGAGCTACGGGTTTACCACCGAATCGAGAAATAGAATTTTGTATACATCTAATTCCCGGAGCTGAACCAATATCTAAAGCATCATATAGAATGGCATCTGCGGAATTAAAAGAACTCAAAATACAGTTACAAGAATTTCTAGATAAGGGATTTATACGCCCTAGCGTGTCTCCATGGGGAGCACTTATTTTATGTTAGGAAGAAGGATGGATCAATGCGTTTATGTATAGATTATCGGGAGTTGAATAAGTTGACAATAAAGAATAAGTATCCACTCCCACGCATTGATGACCTATTTGATCAATTACAAGAAGCCCCAGTATTCTCCAAAATAGACTTACTGATCTGATATCATCAACTAACGAATCAAGGAGTCGGATATACCAAGACTGCTTTTCGAACAAGATATGGGCATTATATTCGTTGTGATGCCCCTTGGATTAACGAATGCCCCAGTAGCCTTCATGGAGTTGATGAATAGAATTTTTAAGGACTATCTTGATAACTTCGTGATCGTATTTATAGATGAATATTTTGGTCTATTCCAAGTCTGAGGCAGAACATTAAAAAATCTTAGGGACGTCCTTTCCATATTAAGAAATGAAAAGTTATATGCAAATTCTCCAAGTGTGAGTTTTGGCCGCGACAAGTCACCTACCTAGGGCATATTGTAAAGCAAGAAGGAATCTCAGTGGATCCTGCTAAGACTGAAATAGTTAGCACGTGGCCTCGGCCCAACAACAGTCAGCGAAGTGCGCAGCTTCCTTGGATTAGCAGGATATTATAGACGCATTTGTGAAGATTTCTCAAGTATAGCATTACCCTTAACCAACCTCACCAGAAGAATAATATAGATGACCTATTATATATATATATATATATATATATTATATATATAATAATACAATCCACAAAATATTTGAGAAAATCTAAATCTTCATCACTTCCTCTCATCTCTTTAGAAACAATCCCACTCTTCCAAAATAGTCAGAACCCACAAAACTCTCGAATTCTCACCTGGAGAATATTGAGGCAATCAAGTGGTGCTGTTTATTGTGGGGTTTCAAGTTCTTTTTTTTTTTTTTTTTAGAAGAGGATACACAAAAAAGAGCGTTCTTCAAGGGTTAATTCTCTCATCCTAATTCTTTCGTTTCCTTTTTGTTTGCATGCTGTAATTTTTTTATCATGCATAACTTTTGTACTCTATAATTTTGATTCTGTGAAAATAAAATTTGGATCGATCTTCACACTTCCGCTCAAGGACCTTCAAAGGTTCCTTCATTATTTATATTAGTTATTTAACGCATTACCCAATTAAACAACCAATCAATTTAGACAAATTTTAATGTACCCTATGTGACATCTATTTTGCAATGATGCTTTAGTGGGACAGGGTAAAAGCCGACGTAGGATGATCAGTTGCTTCTTCACTGAATTAAGACAATCTCAGTTAATAATTACACCAAAATAACTCTTATTTCCATAATTATTAGTCATCATTGTTTGGTCTAGAAAATGTTATGTTAACTTGCTCAACATTCTTTTTATGAGTGTAATCTCTTATTTTAGATTATAGAGTATCACCCCAATGAGCCAACCGTAGGGAATAACCAATCGAGAAAAATCTAAAGCAATCCTATCCATTTCTTGAGTTTGAGTAAAAATTCGGGCAAATGTCATCCGGGGGATACAAGCAAAGATGTCTTGAGACCGAGCATGAAAGTTTATTTCAAACTAATGAAGGGGATTGTGGGATGTGTTGACACGCTTCCATTTCCCACTTACTATAAACACTCTCTCCATTCACCTTGTTATTGACCTATGCAAGCACCACCCGTAGGGGACACAAGTAAAGGTGTCTCGAGGTTGAGCATAAATCTCACGGTGTGAACTTTTAGGGAGAAATGTGAAAGAAAAAATGAAGTATCGTATACCGCATTTTCCACCCACTGAGTATTTTACCTAGGGTTGATAACTTAGAAAACTTGGCTAATAATTTTACTAAGTGTTCGTTAAATTTTTCCAAAATAACATTCACATTGGATAGTTTAATAATGTTGATTTATGTTCATTAAACATTTTAACAAATATACACTCATTGCATGCTTGTAACAAATCTATCTGATTCACCTTCTAGGTCAGTTCTTAGGTAGCAGTATTTCATTTCTGTCAGCTTAAATACCCCAACCTAGACAGAGTTGTCCTTAGACAAAAGTTCCTTATAGATACATTTGTTACAAATTTATATTTGAAATCAATTTAATCCTATTAAATTGAATTAAAAGATTAAACTTATTTCTAATCAAATTATAAAAATATTAAACATAGGTCTAATATGAAATCAATTTTAAACTATTTTAAAACGACTTAACCTATGTTAGAGTGCAATTCTTTTTTTTGTTACATTACATACATAACAATTATATATAAAAGTAATGAAAAATATATATATATCCATACATCTAAACTATATATTATAACAATTATAATATAAATGATGCATGAACATGCTTAATATATCATGCAATTTTATAATATAATATTTATATTAAAAAATGATGCATGAACATATGTATATCCTATGATGGGATTTTTTTTATATGACATATATTAAAATAAAATAATCATACATCAAATGCATAAAAAAAAAGCGTCAATTTGGACCAAGATTGGCTTCATAATCCTTTAATTAAATTAATATAACAATTATATTAATTAAATGAAAAATAATTAAAAATTAAATTATTATTAAAAAAAACCAACTACTTGAACCGAACCGTCGAGGAGCCAAACCATCAAACTGGAAGTTGAACAGTTGAAATGTTCATGCCTTTTCAAATTCAGAGCGTCGCAACGCTTTTCACCAGCATTGCGACACTTTCTGCAACGTTATAATTCTGCATGTAACAATCCAACCCCCTAGGACTTAAGTTAGGTCGTTACTAAATACAAGCATGCATGGAACTTAAAATGACACTCTTTTATGATGAAATAAATGCTAAATAAATAAGGTAAGTGCAAAAGACTTTCATTAAATTCAAATATTAAAAATAACAATAGAGTACCCATAAATCATAAATGATAATAAATAAGTCTGAAAACAAATCTTAATAGTAAGTTTCAAATATCAAAACTGAAAGTTAAGCAAAACATGAAAAGAAATCTAAATCTCATGAGCGGAAGCATAAAACTAGTCCTAGTGGCTCGATCACGAATTCCGTTTGTTCCATTCGCCGGTGCATCTCTACCCTTACCTGAAACAACAACATGAGAAGAAATGTGTATAAAATACTTAGTAAGTAACCCCATACTGGGGTCAGGTTAGACATTTATGTTCTCTAGCTGCCTACCTCTGGTGGAAACATATAAACTGTCCTAGTCCTCACGGACACATACATACATGAAAAATTGAGTTCTATCCTACTGTAGCTAAATATGCCCACTACCTCTGGTGAATCCTGAAGGAAACACGATCTGGTGAATCCCGAAGGAAACACAAACTAGTGAATCCCGAAGGAAACACAAATGGTGAATCCCGAGGAAACAAAAATCTAGTGAATCCCGAATGAAACAAAAACTGGTGAATCCCGAAGGAAATAACAATATCTGGTAAATCTCAAAGGAAACACAAATGGTGAATCCTGAAGGAAACACAATATCTGGTGAATCCCGAAGGAACACAAACTGGAGGCATTCAAACTAATCCGTAAAATCACCATCACAATCTCGACACCACGATCTTAACATAAAGTTTCTATAACATACATATACATCTCATCATCATGATTCTACAATATACATATAAATTTCTTCATCATAGCTTTACAACATATGTATGCATCTCATCCTCCTCAGATTCAGCAGGATCTCCAATCAAAATAATATACTCAAATTATACTAGTATTCAAATATCTCTATGCGCAACTAGCCTTTTAAACTCTCATATCAGCAAGGCATACATAAACATCAAACTATCAATATATCTTCAGAAAATCATATTTGTCAATTCCTGACTCCAGTCATTTCAAACTCAGTCAATGAAGGCAGACATAAATATCATGCTAACTTGCAACCTGGGAGCAGTTTAATGAGCGCTTTTATGATAAGTACTTTTCTGCCAACACCCGATACAACAAACAGGCAAAATTCTTGAACTTGAGCAGGGAGTTATGTCGGTGCAAGAGTATGTGTAAGAATTTGATAAGTTGTCTCGCTTTGCTTCTAAACACGTAGCCACCGAGGCAGCAAGGACATAGAGATTCATCCAGGGCCTGAGGAGCGGACTGTGGGGGATGGTGCATGCCTTGAACCTCAAGGCGTATGTTGTGGCACTATGGGTCGCCGTGAGCATTGATGTTGACTCCCAGGTGGGAGAGGAATACAGAAGGTCGCTCGGGATTGGGACCTCCGCAGGTCAGAAAAGGAAGGCTAAGCTTAGGGCTCCTGAGCATCAGCAAAGGAACCAGAACACAGTGAATGCTCCACGTCAGTGGGGACAGCAGGGTTCCCAGGTTGTGACTGGCAGGGAGGATGGGCCGATATGTACCACTTGTGGTAAGCGACACTGGGGGCGTTGTCTAGCTGGCTCTGGGATCTGTTTTCGATGTGGCCAAAAAGGGCATATGTCAGAGAGATGCCCAAGGAAGAACGTGCCTTAATACAGGGGCCAGCTCGTAAGCTTGTTTCAGGAAGGCTCGAGTCGTCAGCAGCAACAGGGTAAGGTGTTCTCTACCACTAGGCGTAAGGCCGAGAAGTCAGGCGCCGTGGTGACAGGTACACCTCCCATTTTGGGGCACTATGCTTTAGTTTTGTTTGACTTTGCCTCTTTGCATTCGTTTATATATGCTGTATTTGTGAGGCATGCCATGTTAGACTCAGAGCCTTTGCCATTTGCATTATCCATTTCCACTTCATCAGGAGAGATCATGTTAGCTACAGAAAAGATAAAAGTATGTTAGGTAGAGATAGCAAATCACACATTAGATGTGCGCGATTTTGATGTGATATTGAGCATGGATTGGTTAGCTACAAATCATGCCAGCATAGATTGCTCCCGTAAGGAGGTCATCTTTAATCCTTCTACGGGAACCAGTTTTAAGTTTAAATGGGTTGGGACTGTAGTCCTACCCAAAGTGGTTTCAACATGGAAGGCCAGTAGACTATTTGACCAAGGAGCCTGGGGCTTTATGGCCAGTGTGGTGGACACTAGACTGAAGTCACCTTGACTTCGGAGTTAGTAGTGAGGGATTTTCCAGACATTTCTCTAGAGGACCTTCCCGGACTGCCCCCGCAGCGGGAGATAGATTTTGCTACTGAGTTTGAGCTAGGCACAACCTCTATTTCGAAGACTCCATATAGGATGGCCCTGATAGAGTTGAAAGAACTGAAGGTCCAATTGCAGGAGTTGTTGGACAAGGGTTTCATACACCCTAGCGTGTCACCATGCGGTGCACCTGTTTTGTTTGTAAAAAAGAATGATGGATCGTTACGTTTATGCATTGATTACAAAGAGCTGAACAAGGTGACCGTCAAGAACAAGTATCCCCTTCCCAGGATTGATGATTTGTTTGACCAGTTGCAGGGAGCTACAGTATTCTCTAAAATTAATCTCCAGTCAGGATACCACCAATTGAGAATAAAGGACAGTGACATACCTAAGACAGCTTTTCGTTCGAGGTATGGACATTATGAGTTCATAGTGATGTCGTTCGGTCTAACGAATGGACCATTAGTGTTCATGGATTTGATGAATAGGGTTTTCAAGGAATTCCTCGACACCTCTGTGATTTTTTTATTGATGACATCTCGGTTTATTCCAAGACAGAGGCTAAGCATGAGGAGCATTTGAAAATTTTTTTGGAGACGTTGAGGGCCAATAAGCTGTATGCTAAGTTTTCTAAATGTGAATTGTCTTTTCTAAGGCATGTAGTATCGAAGGAAGGTGTCTCTGTGGATCCTGCAAAGGTTGAGGCAGTTACGAGTTGGGCTCGTCCAACCACAGTCAGTGAGATGCGCAGTTTCTTGGGGTTAGCAGGCTACTATAGACGATTTGTAAAGAACTTCTCTCGCATAACCGCCCCATTGACTCAGTTGACCCAGAAGGGAGCATCATTTGTTTGGAATAAGACTTGTGAAAACAGTTTCCAAGACTTCAAGCAGGGGTTGGTTTCAGCCTCAGTTCTTATAGTACTGGATGGATCAGGTGGTTTTGTCATTTACAATGATGCGTCCAAGAAAGGGTTGGGATGTGTATTGATGCAGCAGGGCAGAGTAGTTGCTTACACTTCACGTCAGCTAAAGAAGCATAAACAGAATTATCCCACGCACGACTTGGAGCTAGCAACAATGGTTTTTGCTCTCAAGAACTGGAGGCATTACTTATATGGAGAGAAGATACAGATCTTTACCGATCACAAGAGTTTAAATTACTTTTTTCACTCATAAAGAGTTAAACATGAGGCAAAAAATGTGGTTGGAGCTGGTGAAGGATCATGACTGTGAAATTTTGTACCACCTGGGAAAAGCAAATGTAGTGCCAGATGCTCTAAGCAGAAAGGTGGCTCATTATACAGCCCTCATTACCAGACAGACTCACTTGTGCAGGGAACTAGAGAGGGCAGAGATTGTAGTGGCAGTGGGAAAGGTCACGGCATAGTTAGCACAGCAGGTGAAAGCCCCGAGGTAGAAACCAGCAGGCTTGTTACAATCATTGAGTGTACCAGAATGAAAGTGGGAGCATGTGTCTATGGACTTCATCGTGGAATTGCCACAGAAAGTCAAAGGTTTCACTGTGATATGGGTTGTAGTAGACAGACTTACAAAGTTAGCACATTTCATACCTGGAAGTCCATCTTTTCAGTGAATAAATGGGCACAGTTATACTTGAAGGAGGTGGTGAGGTTGCACGGAGTGCCTATGTCCATCGTGTCAGACAGAGACCCTCGTTTCATGTCTAATTTCTGGAAAATCTTCAGGCAGCTTTAGGAACTCGGTTAGATTTCAGTATAGCTTTCCACCCACAGACTGATGGGCAAACAGAGCGCTTGAATCAGATATTGGAAGACATGTTGCATGCCTGTGTCATAGAGTTTTCAGGAAGCTGGGATGCTTATTTACACTTAATGAAGTTTGCTTATAATAATAGCTACCAGTCCACTATTAGGATGTCACCATTTGAGGCCCTATATGAGAAGAGTTGCAGGTCCCATGTGTGTTGAGGAGATTGTTAGAACCTTAATTAGTTCAGGCCACGAATGAGGCAATATAGAAGATCAGAGCTCGTATGCAAATAGCTCAGAGCAAATAGAAGATCTATGTCGATGTAAGACGTAAAGAACTAAAATTTGAGACTGGTGTGAAAATTCTTAAAAGTGGCACCCATAAAAGGTATTCTGAGGTTTGGCAGGGCAAAGGCGGAAGGTTGAATTCGAGAATTCATTGGACCTTTCTAGTCTTGAGAGCGAATTGCCCTGTAGCTTGCCGTGTTGGCGACTGGCCCCAGCACTGTCTTTACCGTTCATAAATGTCTTCCTATGTCTTTCGATGCTAAGGAAGTATGTTGAACAACACCCATTCATGTAGTTTGAACTACGAGCGCCTTGCCAGTTGAATGGACAACTTGAGGAGAAACTGTAGAGAATCCTCGCCAGAGAGGTAAAGACAATTGCGCCGCAGAAAGATTGCTTTTGTGAAAGTCCTGTGCAGAATCACCAATTCAAATAAGAGGCTTAACCTGGGAGCGAGAAGGAGAAGATGAAGGCTCAGTACCCGGAGCTTTTTCAAGAAATGAACTTTCGAGACGAAAAGTTCGCTTTTTAAGTGGAGGGAAGGATGTAACACTCCATATTTTTTGTTTAGTAAGTTATTTTAATGTATTTCAGTAATTTTTTTAATAATTGAGGAATTTTTTTTTTGTGGAATTTTTTGGAAACATTTAAGGTCAAATTGTTGGAATTTAAATCATTTAAATGGAAATTAATATCGAGAAATTATTCCGAGTAGTTTACTTGGTTTGGAAATCAAAGGGCACAAGATATCTGTTGTGGATTATTAATTGTTATTTTATTCCTTTTCTTTTTTCTATTCATATCTTTTGTTTACTTCGTTACACTCTTCTTCCTCATGCAGACTAGTGTAGCCGCTCAGTTCCTACCCGGCTGCCGTAACCTCGATCAGCGTTCTGATCTCCTCGCTGCGACATGCTTACCACCACAGAATTATATTCCATCTGCGTCGCCGTCGCGAGCCACTCTCTGAGGCGTGAAGTCGATGCGCATGCTGATGCATATAGTCCAAAGCCCCCATCCAGCCGATTAACGCTCGTCACCAGTTACTGCCATCTACCCAGACCCAAAATCGGTTACTCACCGCCGCTACGCCTTGGAAAGCTCTTGCCCTAGCCGCTCATTTGCCACCATCCGCCCGCTCTCAACCCGACCAGATTCGAGCCGCTAACGTCCTTCTTCACCCAGATCCAAGCCCGAGTCTTCCCTCCCCCTAAACCACTAGACTTGTATTTTGAATAAGCGATTGATTTTTTTTTTTTTGGCAAGATTTTGGTTGATCTGGTTTGATTACCCATTTGGATTTTGGGTTAAAATTTTTTTATCTCTATATTTGGAATCCAAATCTAAGATTGGAGTACTTTGGAGTGCGCAACATGCTGTTTAGCAGATTCGAGTTTGTTCGGCAAGTATTTTTGGTAAGCGTTGTGACCCTTGTTGTTGATTGTTGAGCACCTTTTGATTGTTGGACTGATGGAGAGTTTGGTTTTAGTATCTCGAAGGTTCCAAGTCGTCGTCCTTTGGGTTGATCAAGTTTCGTTGAGTAAGTTCATTGGTGATCCATAAATTTAATTTATATGTATGAATCTTGGAACTAAATTTAATTTGTATGTATGAATCTTGGTTCCAAGAATTTAAAATTTGTGTTATGTTCTGTATTAGGGACTTAGTTCAGGGGTTTTTGGTTGGAGATCATTAGCTTGGATTAAAATCAGAATTTGATTTCGAGGTAAGTAATCTTACTACTGGAACTGCCCACGGGCTAGACATTAGATGTATGCTAGCATGATAAATGAATGTTATGGCAGAATGACAGCATGATAGACTGATAGTATAATATGACTAAAGTATGTTCTGGTACGAGATCTAAAATATTTAGTTGTGCACATAAACACTTGAATGCTAGTATGATATGGTATGTGATTCCATATGGTTTTATTTGATCTGATGATGTTGAGGTATATGTGTATGTTGTAGAGCCATGATGTTGAGATATATATATATATGTCATAGATTCATATAGTGATAATTATAATGTTGAGACTGTGCAAGTATCCTTACTGATTAGTTAGATGCCCATTAGATTTTGTGTTTCCTTCGGGATTCATCAGTTTGTGTTTCCTTCAGGATTCACCAGCTTGTGTTTCATTCGGGATTCACCAGTTTGTGTTTCTTTCGGGATTCACCAGATTGTGTTTCCTTCGGGATTCACCAGAGATAGTGGGCATACTTAACTACAGTAGGATAGAACTCAGTCTCTTTTTTGTTTCATGTGTATATGTGTACCATGAAAACTAGAGTAGTTTATCTGTTTCATCAGAGGTAGGTATCTAAAGGACATAGATGCCTAGCCTGATCCCAGTAGTGGGGTTACTTACTGAGTATTTTATACTCATTCTTTCTCATGTTGTTGTTTCAGGTAAGGGTAGAGATGCACTGGCGATGGACAAGCAGAATTCGTGATCGAGCCACTAGGACTAGTTTTTACGCTTCCGCTCATGAGATTTAGAGTTCTTTCCATGTTTCTTTTAACTTTTAGTTTTGATGTTTAAAACTTACTTTTAAGAATCGTCTTTCAGACTTATTTATTATCGTTTATGATTTATGGGTACCCTACTATTGTTTTAATATTTGAATTTAATGAAAGTCTTTTGAACTTACCTTATTTAATTAGCATTTATTTTGCCATAATCGAGTGTCGTTTTGAGTTCCATGCATGCATATATTTAGTAACGGCCTAACTTAAGTCCTAGGGGGTCGGGTCATTACACTGCAGATGGAACATTGCGATGCTAAAGCTTCTGCCTTATAGCGTGATGCCAGCGTTACAACGTTGAAGCCCAACGCAGTAGGCAGAATGCTTGCAGTTCTTCGCCCGTTCATCCGTAATTCTCCATTTTTGCTTTGTTTTTCACCAAATTGAAGCCGAAACTTGATCATGATCAATACGGACATCAAATACAGACTCGATAGCAAATAAAATGCCCAAAACAACAAGCTCTTTACATATAGAATCAAAATTAAACTATAGAAATTCTAAAACCAACCCCGAAAGTATCCAAACAAACAAACCACATTCAACATACATCTATGCATAATCAAAATCTCACCATCATTTTGTATTTCATTCAAAAATTAAAATTAGGATGGAAATACTTGCTCTGATACCAATTGAAAGCACGAGTACTCGTAGCGGAAATAATCGTGTCCTAATTCTAATTTTACAGAACATACAAAAATGTAGAGGACGAAAACAAGGTAAACATAATATAATGAGCATGCTTTTGTATAGAAATTAAAGGGGGAAAAAGATCCAAAGATCGCATACCTTTGAAGACTAATCTCTTAACAATTTCTCTCTGAATCTCGAACACAACGAACACTTCGATAGTAAAATCTCAACAAAAAAATTCAAAACAATCAAACACCACTACGGAGACCTCGTTATTCTCGGGGTAGAGAATCATTGAAAGTTTGTGGGTTTAAAAATTAATTTTGAAAAAGAATTAGAAGAATGATTTGAGAGAGTATAGAGCACACCAAGAACCACCAACCCAACACCTTGTGTTTTAATATGTGTTTTTATAAATGCAAGAAGAAGATCCATCTTCGCCATTTTTTGTACTTCCACTTCCACATATTAAAAATGAGAAAATAATAGGAGGACTTATTCAAAATAACTCTCTCCCTAATAGTTGAATAATTAAAAAAACTTATTTCTCAATTTTCAATTTTCAATTAATTAAAATAATATATATATATATATATATATATATATATTAAAACCATATATTATATCTAATATAACATATAGCCTATAGTTTATAATAATTCACATATCATAACCTATAGTTTAATATTTTCTCACTTAACTTATAGTAATTAATATGAATCAAATTCAAATAATTATTTTCTCTCAAATAAAACTTTATATTATAATGTATCATTTATATTATATCATAACTAATTCATTTTATTAATTTGAATAATTCAAATTAATCCAAAATTAATTTGATTTTCATTAATCCCAATCGACTAACGAGGGGACCTTATGAACCTATAGATTGAAGCTCTAATGGTACTTGATTAATAAATTGAACTCTTTAATTGAATTAATCAACTTCCATTAACTGTCGGTCACTCCATTAAAGATCGACAGCTGCACTTTTCGCACTATAGATGTATTTTTTAGTCCATTAGATATAACTCGTCAATAGTGCATCGACCCTTCACAATTTTTCGTAAGTACAACTATGTCAAAATTACCATTTTGCCCTTGTAGTTACATCTAACTTCTTAAGTACCACTGATCCCTCTAATGAATAATAAGTTATAGTCAAACTATAACCAAACCCCTCTCGGGCTAGGAGAGGGTATGGCGTCATATTATTCAAGCCTTGGAATCAGCCCTTAAAGAAGCAATTTCTCTACTTTCTCTAACTATAAAGAACAAGTGAATTCCTTATTGTGTAGCTATGTTCCCAACTCCCCAATCAGACGAATCCTCAAAATAGTAGGCATATTAATGAAGGAACTCTTATTCAAGAGTACCTACGAGTGGAAGCGGATATTTTCAATTCATTGTGACAGAATTACCACATATACATTCAACACATACTAATATGCATTCATAATGCTAAAGAGATCAAGAAATCATATCAGTTGAAGACTTCTTCTTCACAGCGAATCTAAAACCCAATCGTCTACCTCAAACAATCACCACACGAAACAAAAGGAAACGAAGATGACACCACCACTCAGAGCCCTCAGTATTATTGGAGTGAGAATCCAAAGTGTGGGCTTTGTTCGGATTTGGTAGAGGGGAGGAGGAAGAGAGACCGTACACAATGATCAAGCAAGTGGGAGATGAGCTCGTCTATTACATAAACAAGATGCTTGATCATTTAGGTGAAGTATACGATCATATAGGAAAAAGTAAGCGGTCATCTAAACGATCGTGTAGGAAAAAGGGTAAGCAATCGTCTAAACGGTCGTGTAGGGAAAAAATGGTAAGAGATCGTTTAAACGATCGTGTAGGAAAAACTAAGCGATCGTTTATTAAATATCGACAACTAAACGATCGCTTAGGAAAAGATAAAGATCGTTCAGTAGAAGCGCACGAGGGTGTAATCAATAAGCGATCGCTTAGCAATATCAAATAGGTAAACGATCATGCAGACACTATCGTATAGGTACTGATTTTCTAAGCGATGACACACTCTTTAACACAATGTCCGCGCATCTCATGCTTAACACACCGTGAGCTATTTATGCGTCTCAAAATGATCTTTCAACTCACTCATCCGTTATTAAAACATAAGAGACATCGTCCCATTTCCCTTTTAACCGTCCAATAAATGTGACCTCATCATATTCATAACATATAAATTAATATCATATATTAATTATAGTACTTTTATCCACTAGATAGAAATCATATTTATATCCAATTTCCTCCAAATTAATGTATTTCATACATAAAGTTAATTATATCATATATAATTAACTAGTTCAATTATATCATATGCAATCGAACTCCCTCTTGTCAATTTGAACATTTCAAACCGACTAAAAACTGACTTTCAACTTATATCCAAGCTACCAAGGAGACTTTATGGACCTAAGGCTCGAAGTTCCAACGGTACGTGAATAGCTGACTAAACTCTTTAGTCACGATATCCATCATCCGTTAACTGTCAGACATTCCACTAAAGACCGACAGTTGAACTCTTCTTGCCATAGATATACGTCTATATCAATCATCAGTATGATGACCCTTCACAGATGCTCGTAATTACAACAGGCCAATTTACCGTTTTGCCCCTATAATTACATCTTCCTCCTTAAGTACCACTGATCCCTCTAATGAACAATACAATATAGTCCTACTATGTATGAACACCTCTCAGGCCATGAGAAGATACATGACGCCACATCGTTCAAGCCCCGGGATCAGTCCTTAAGAGAGCAATCTATCTACTTACCCCTGTTTTGAGGAAGGGGTGAACTCCATCTTGTGAAGCTGAGTTCCCAACTCCCAAATCAGACGAATCCCTAAAATAGTAGGTTTGAGTCGATGCTCAGGCCACTCACACCCATGCAAATCAAAGGATCGCCTTCAATGGTAGGAGTTCCCAACTCACTCAGGATTGAGGTCATTACCTATGGTCATCCTAGTGAAGTGAAATCTCAGTCATGAACGGAGTTATATGACAAGACATTAACACTTTGAGGTCAGATCTTATATAAACTCTTTGTATAGGACACCCTCGCTCAAATGTCCACTACACGAATGATCAGGATCAGACCATCTGTGACAAGTCACAACATTTGTAATAGTTCTACAAAGCGGGTCGCGTCCGTGGTGTTACCAAGATAAGGTTTCCCTCATATATCCATATACTACAAACTATTTTGGTTGTCACGCCACTGGTATGTCACTACATACATGCTTAAGTTACATAAAGACAATAAGGGATATTAAGTTTATTGGTTTGTGGTAAAATAAAAAAAAAATCTAAATGTGCAAAGTCAATAAGTGAAGTAAATATCATATATATTATACATCACAAGTGTTCTTACAAAGTTGTTTACAAACTACATGACAGGGACTTTAGGCACAAACCCCAACAATTAAACTGGCAAAACAGGTCATCTCACACATGTAGATCAAAGGATTGCTTTCACAAGCAGGAGTTCACAACTCACTCAAGATTCAAGTCAAGTCACTTATGATCATCCTGGTGAAATGTAAGTATCTTCTAGCAACGGTGTTATATAGAGAGACTATTCATTTCGTGGTCTGGTCTTATATAAACTCTTTGTATAAAATACCCCTGCTCACATGTCTCTACATGAAATTATTTGGATCAAGTCATTTGTAGCAGTTTACAACAATTGTAACAACTACAAAGCGGGTCATATTCATAGTGTCACCAGGATAAGGTACTCAACCTTATCTATTTACTACTGATTGTTTAGGATATCATTTAAACACAATCCACCGATATGTCTCTACATACATGTTTAAGTTACAAAAGATAACCCTAGATCTTAGTTTATTGATTTATGTGGGTTAATGCAACTAAATGTCAAATAAAATAAATCTTATTTTATTAGATAAATAAAGTGTTCCTGATAAACAAATAATTGACAATAATTAGGAGTTAAAACATTAAAAGGTTTACTTCCAAGTTAAGCTTGCAAATATGAAGAGTTGCAACCCTTCAAGAATCAAAGCCGCCAAGAGACACAATAAATCTAGAATTTTATATTCATCCACATAATTAATCTTACATGTATTTATTTAATCTTATGTATTTACATTTATGAGAGTATTTGAAAGGGTATCAGATGAATGTAGCTAATATAGGTGAAAGATTGCATCCTTTCATGGTGTCCTTTCAATTAGTTTAAATAGGACTATACAAGTTCAAGGTTGCATCCTTTTATGGTATTTGATAAAAGTACAAGTTCAATAATGTTTATTATAGAAGTTAGGTTGTTTACACTAACTTAATAAGTTGGTGGGCCAAACGGTCCTTTAGTGTCTAAACTGGTGTTCAATTTGATGTAGACTTATAAATGAGATAGGAATACCAATAGCTAAATATCGGTTAATTTAAAGAAAATTTATAATACAATTATAGTGCATAGTCTATAATTTAATATTTGGCACGTCATTAAATAATATATTACATCATTTCATAGACTTTATTTTATTCTTAAATGATCTTTATGACAATCAATAAATGGAAATAATTTTTTTTTCACATTACCATAATACTAAGACAGTTTTATTTGGTCAGCATAACTAGAAAGTATTACAAAAGGCTAAAGTTAGGGTTGGCAACAGGGCCGGGCCGGGGGGGCTGGGGCGGGGGAGGGTCCCCTGTCCCCGGCCCTGTGGGGAAAATTTCCCCCCATCCCCAGGCGAGGGCGGGGGCGGGGATTCCCCGGGGAAACGGGTCCCCATTCCGCATTTTCCCACGGGGATTCCCCTACTAATTCCCCGCAGGGAATCCCCTAATAGATCCCCGCGAAGATTTTCCATTTTTTTCTTTTAATTTTTTAAGTTTGGGCTTAAATTTAGAATTTATATATTCAACATTGGGCTTACAACACTATAAGTCTATAGTATACATCATAAACATACATATAAGTTATTTTATATATTATAAATATATATTTATAAAATATTAAAAATATAACTATATAAAATCAGGGTCGGGATCGAGGTTAGGCCGGGGATACCATCCCCGTCCCTGTCCCGTCCCCGGACGGGGCCCTGAAAAAATTCTCCAGTTTGACCCCATCCCGGTCAAACCGGAGAATCGGGGTGAGCCCCATAGAGAATTTTGCCAACCCTAACTAAAATAGAAGCAAGGATGTTAGCCAAAAGAACCATACAAAATTGCATGGAATGCACAACTTATTTAAAATGTAAACTACAAATATCTAAAGGGGCAACAATGGTAAATAAGTGTTTTGTTTGGATAAAAAATGTAAATTCGATGAAGTCACAAATGAGTAAGGTCAGGTCAGGTCTAAGTCAGAGAGACATGGTGATGTCGCCTTTTGGCTGCTGAGTTTCCCAATTTAAACAGCATGTGGAAAAAGGAAACTCTTCTTCTTATTAATTTATTTTCTACGGTCACGCATATTCTCATCTAATTTCTACTAATTCGCCGTTTCCAATTTTGATTGTGGGAATTTTTATACTTTCAATTCATTCCCCTCGTTTTCCATGCAATTTCTTCCTTATCTCCACTAACTCGAGTTATTTTCAATGGAGAATGTCCAAGCTTAAACAATGGCTATAACTCTTGAGATAGAGACTGAAATAGCATATACCCAATTCAGAGAAATGTGTGTAGCAAGTTAAATCGACGGTGTAGGACCCAATTTTCAGCTAATAAATCTTGTACTAAGAAAAGTTTCTGTAGGAGGAACACCGCCAAGGACGAGTTCCCGAGAGGCATCCCATCCAGGTTCTCTTTTCTCTGTTTTTTTTTTCCTCTTGTACAGTGTTCCTTAGAAGGTGGTCCAATCAAAGGGACCATGTGGTTTGGACGGTTGTTTTTACAGTCTAGAGTGAAATGTGTTATCGTTTTCATTAATTTGATTTGGGTTTCTGAGGAATTAAGGTTTACTTACTGGATGATGATGATGATGATTTGGAGTGGATAGATATGAAGAAATGATGTAAAGGTGAAATGGGTAAAAGGGATAATAACGATCATGTTCATGTTAGGAGAAGGTGCTTTGTCTTCTTCCAATAATCTATCTATCAATCTATTGCCTAATAAGTCCAGTGGTTGAGCAGGTGAGCTCAAGCTTCTCTGTCTTCTGCTTCTGTTCTCCAGAATTTGGCCTTTCAGCAATCTCAGGGGTCGTTAATTTCTTTTCTCAAGCGGCTACATAATTTCTCTTCCTCATCCTCACTGTCTGTATGTTAATCTCTAACTCTCTAAACTCTCTCTGCCTGTCAGCTTGTTGTCTCGCTTTCCTTTCTCTTTCATACCACATATGACGCTCTTAGATTTCTCTCAAAATTCTTTTCTCGATTCCTCTGCTGCTGTACATACATATTTATAACTTGATTCTTTGATAACCCAATTACCCATTTTTTTTCCCTTTGCTTATTCTTTTATTCTTGTAGGCTTTCAAAATTTCCCTGATTCGTTTTAGCTTTTTTGAGGATCTTGAGGTGCTTTGGGGATTTCCTCGGACCTTGCTTTTCTGGTACTGGGGAGTCGTGATTTTAGCATCTTTGGTGAATTTCTAAGTTTTTAGGAAGTGGGTAGATAACTACATGTTTGGTTGTACTAATCATTAGTTTTAACATTTTTTCCCCTCTCTTTGGTGATAGTCTTAGACTTTAGTTGCCAGAAAATAAAATAATCCTTCTCTTTTCATTTTTTTCTCTTTTCTTTCAGGAGAGAGTTTATACTTCAAATTTGTATTCGTTTTTCCAATTTGCTCCACATTTGAACCTGCATAAGCTGTTGGTTCGCAAAGTTTAAGGACTGCTGCGCACTTTTTGTTGAGTTGAAGGTGAGTAGATATTTAGTTTCTATCTTATTTTATTGTTTCTTGACCTCACCGTCTGTGGGAGATATTCCTCATTGCAGAAACTGATCTCGACTATCGGGATTACCATATTTAACTTCGTTAGTTTTTAGTCTGCTTCTCATTCTTACAGCTTCCACTTATGACTAGGAATTGATGCAGGAACTCTGGAATGGGTAGTTGTTTAGTTATTTTAACCGATATGTAGTTGTTTAACTAGTGTGATGATCACAACTGTTGTCAAGAGTAAATTTGTCCATTTAGCTTCCAAGCACTTTATTGAGAAGTTGGATTGGTTAATGTGGTAGTTTTAGCAGTAGTGAAGTATCTGCCTCACATTTAGAATATATTTTCTTCGCCAAGAATGGCAATTTAAATTGTGTTTCTCACTTGCTCTAACAGTGTTCTTTTTATCCGAGGGAATGTACATGCAGACAAGACTAGGAACCTAGACCCTTTTGCCTTCTCGCTAGAATTGTTTTAGGATTAACTGATCTGGCAGAAGTGGTAACAGAGCTTTAGTTAGAATCCTAGGACTGGCTGAAGGATACAGAAGCATCTTCTAACAATCATCGATGAACAAAGTGTGAGGGCCTTATGGTTCTTGGTTGGAACTTTTTATAGAGAATAAATGCTCTATTGTCTAAGATAGACAATAGATGTTGACAATCTTGAAGGCCTTCTCCTTACGAATAAGGAAGTTCTGCTGGCTTCACGTGAAAAGGGATTTGTCAAACTAACGTAAAAATAAGGCATTTGTCAAACCTCCCAGAGGAATGCACAGAACACAGTCTTGTTTGCCCCTTGCCCATTTCTGCTGATATTAGGAGTTTTCTCTTTGGACTTCTTGGAATAGAACATTACAAGAGGGAGATTTCTTTATGGTAGAGATTGATGCACTTTTCTAAAACTGGCTGGCTATCCATTGTAAGAAGACATCAGATGTGTGCAGCTGCAGAACTTTTCCTTGAGGATTTAGTTAGACTTTGTAGTCTTTCCCCAAGTACCATTTTTGACAGGCCCACGGAGTTTCTTAGCCATTTTCAGAGGAAGCTTTGGAATGGATTGCTAGAATATTACTGGGATAGAGTAATAATACTATTAGGATATTGGTAGTGACATAGTGGTAATTAGTTAGTGGCTTATTGGATTATGAATGGTGTGTCATGTTGTTGATTTGAGCATGGTAATATGTGTGCAAATCAAGAACGAGGATCCTCTCCCATGGTGATATATGTGCAAAGCAAAAATGCACAAGTATTCATAGGCCGTTGTACAGCATTTTGTTTTACAATTAATTTTAAACGAATCTTCTTTCCAGTAGAAAGTAAGTTCGGCTCTTTCTGGCCAAGAATTTGTTTACTGCTTATATTTTTGTGCACTGAACACCTTGCATGATGCAACATTTGGCTGAACATCACGGTTTTGAAAAACATTACCTGTAGTTGCTCATATTTTTGTAGTTTGCTAAATTTAGTTGACTTCACACAGCCGTTCCTGTTAGTCTATTTTTCTGCCGTGTCAATCATAGGAATATTAAAGGCATGAGTTCAAATTACACAGCTATATTCTCTTAGCTTCTCTTCATTCATTTATTAGTTAAACAAAGATACATGTTCAAATTATTAGTAAAAATTTGTATACACCTTGAGCAACTTAGTTCTTTTAAGAAATATAGAATACTTATATCCGATATGCATTGACTTAGAAAGAGCATTAGAAGATTTTACATCCATGAGAAGATCAGGTGTAAACCAACCGAAAGTCAAGCGTCTTGTTGGAAAATATGAAATTGGTCGAACAATTGGCGAAGGTACATTTGCAAAAGTGAAATTTGCCAAAAATTCGGAGACTGGGGAACATGTAGCAATAAAGATCCTTGACAAAGAGAAAGTTCTGAAGCACAAGATGGCTGAACAGGTTTTCTTATAATTCTTTACGGTTGTAAATTGTTCTGTATTTTCCTTCTGGGTGTTTATATAATAATTAAAATCCTAATTGTACCTGAAAATTGTTGATGTTAATTAAGAAGATAAAATTAATCAGTTTAGGCTTTCAAGTTCAATGGTAGCTTGTCGATATTGAAGTAGGAGGTGAGCATGGTCTCCTTACGTCATTTTATTCTTAATTTATATTTTTCTAATAAGAAATGGAGTTTTCATTAATAAATATAGAAGAATGTACTAAGACATACGAAAAACAAGCCCACTAAAAGAAGTCTCAACACTTGCTATGAGAACCGACCCCAATCCAAAAGAATGGAACTAAACTAATAATTATCAAAAGCCCGATTAACGGGTGCCTATAAAGAAGAATGAAATCTAACCATCTCCCCTATCTCCTCCCCGATCTCTTTGCCCCTTTAAAGATTATACTGTTCCTCTCAAGTCAAATACTTCACAGAATGGTGAAACAGCAGACTCTAGAAGTAATTTTTTTCCCTAAAAAATTGGCATGAATTTGTTTAAAATGCAATTTTAGCCTGCCACAAAACTCTTCCTTTATCGTAAAAAGGAGTTTATTGCAAAAACGTGAGTTCTGGAGCACTGTTGCCCATTGAACCACAACCTTTGTTGTACCGAGTCCAAAGGAAGATTGAAAATGGACAATTGATATTGACAGTCACTTCTTGTGCTTTGTGCTAATGGCTACCACTGAATCGGTGAGCTCTTAATATGTTGGTTGATTGACCTACAGATCACAAACTTCCTTTCTTCTAATTCTAGATCTTCGGTTTCAACCTCTACTGCCACCCCTAAACCCACCTTCTCCCAACAAAAGGAAAATCCCACATCCAGAAAGGGAAAAAGAGAGTAGAAAAGTAAAGAAGAAAATAAGAAAAAGGGGTGTGGCATCTGATTACTTATCGAAAGTCTCTTTAGATAGAGGAACATGTTTCAATTCTAAACAAAGTTAAAGGTTCTTGTTAATACTTTTACAGATCAAGCGGGAAATTGCCACAATGAAACTAATAAAGCATCCACATGTTGTCCAATTGTTTGAGGTATCTCTCTTTCTCTCTCCTTCAACAAAGTTTCGTTTTATTTCTTGTTTTGCATCTCCTAAAAGGCTATAGTCTAGGAGGTAGTTTTTGCAATTTGAAAATGGAGAGTGCTCTATTTTCTTCCGAAGCCTTTTTCTTATAACAGTTCTCAGAAGTGTTCTCAGCAGTTAATGTCTGATACATATTCTTGTGAAGCTATTTTCCTTAACAGTTCTCTTTATTTTCAGGTGATGGGGAGCAAAACAAAGATATTTATTGTTTTGGAGTTTGTTACTGGAGGAGAACTTTTTGATAAAATTGTTAGTACTCCATTTCTGAAGAAAAAAGTGAGAAAGGAAGAAAAATGTAAAATGTTGTTGTGCAATTTGGAAAACTGATCCAGACGGATTCACCATTCTTTGGGCCTTGGTATTCTGTTGACTTTTATTTAAATTCAATATTGAACCGTCTACGTTATTCTTGAAGGTAAATCATGGACGGATGAGTGAAAATGAGGCACGGAGATATTTCCAGCAACTTATAAATGCTGTTGATTATTGTCATAGCAGAGGTGTTTACCACAGGGATCTTAAGGTATCGTCCATTTCATGTTTTACTTTCTTGAAATTAAATACAGAAAAATGTCAAATACTCTGTATTTTATTACCTCTATGACGGTTCCTATTTGCAGCCAGAAAATCTATTGTTAGATGCCTACGGTAATCTTAAAGTGTCTGATTTTGGATTGAGTGCACTTTCTCAACAAGTGAAGGTAAGATACATTTCGACACTCCATTATTTTGTCATTTAAATTTCATCTCTTTCCTGCTGTTTACTGTGGTGGTCTGGGCATTGATTTAAGACTAAAAAGAAAATGCTGAAAAGAAGTTGGAGCGAGGGAAAAAAGCAATAAATTGATGATGTGGACCTTCCTGCTTTACTGGCAGACATTGTGGTTACAAGTTAGTTCATGGTTAAAGTAGTGATATAATTGAATTTAGCGTTATCTATTAGCTTAAGTTATTGGATTACTGGGTGATTTAACATGGTATTAGGAGGTTCTATATTTGAATTCCTATAATATCATTTCCTCAAGACTAATATTGATTTTTTCCTTGGTGGACCTACAAATTTACAACCCTAAAGTGAGGAATGTTAAAGTATTGATATAATTAAATT
Source organism: Benincasa hispida (assembly GCF_009727055.1). Taxonomy (NCBI): domain Eukaryota; kingdom Viridiplantae; phylum Streptophyta; class Magnoliopsida; order Cucurbitales; family Cucurbitaceae; genus Benincasa; species Benincasa hispida. Next base: position 10,046,603 of record NC_052358.1, read on the forward strand.
AACTGTAACCTATTAACTTAGCTATTGGGTCGATTGGTGATTTCAATTACTGGTCACGTTTCTTTAGGCATCTGCACTGGTACATAACTTGTATTTTAATGATTTTATAGCTCAAAAACTGATCCTATATAAAAATCAATTTGTTTGGTTATCAACAGTGGTTGTAAATAGGTCTCAAATCATATTATTTTCGTCTTTACTGTTTTTCTTATAATGTGGATTAGCAAGTTATCAGATTTATAGATTTATTTGTCTTGTCAATGCTGCTTTAGAAAATAGGCTTGTTGAATGAAACTTCTTTGAATGAAAAGCTCTCTAGTCAATTTGTTGGTCCTAACGCGGTAGTGATGTCAAATTTGTCAATTGGTGTTTTTGATTTGTAGACTTTCTTTACTTTGGGTTGGAATGTCTTATAGCTCCTCTTTTGTGGGTTTTGTCTGGGAGATATATTATTTCAGTTTCTTATATTGACCACATGCGCACACACGATAAAAAAAAGGCACTTGAGTTGTAATTATTGAGTGTGTGCCTAGGTGCAAGAAATGGGGAAGCATGGACAAAATGTCGCTGCCAAGTGAAGCATTTAATTTGCTATTATTGAAAAGAAGGTAGAAGAGAGAAAAGACACAGAGTTACGTGGAAACCCTAGATCAGGGAGAAAAACCACAATGAGAGATTTTATTCTTATTTTTCTGATTCACAGTACTCAACACATGACAGGTATAAATAACCAAACTGAGAGAAACCCTAGACAGTGGACGCTAAGTAAAAGACTAAAATGTCCTTAGGGCTAAATAACAATTTCAACACTCCCCCTCAAGTTGGGGCGTAAATATCAATGAGGCCCAACTTGCTAATACAAATGTCGAACGTCTGTCTAGGTAACCCTTTGGTCAGGACATCCGCAATCTGTTGACTGGACGGGACATAGGGGATGGGTGGACAAAAAAACTGCTCAAACCGAACCGATTTATAAGCAAAACCGAATTTTTCAGTTCGATGCGGTTCGTTGAGCTGTTGAAACCGAATTTAAACGGTTTGGTTCGGTTCAAAGCTTGAAAACCGATTTCTAAATCGAACCGAACCGTTTATATATAAATATATATAAAATTATAAATATACATATATATATATATATATATATAAATTTAATAATAAATAACCTAATTTAAACTCAGCGACTCGAGCGCCGCTCTGCCTCCACCCTCCTCACGCATTCGCATTTCCATTTCGCAATCCGCTTCGCCAATCAGATCTGTACCAACTAGGGTTTTGCCGCCATTCTTCTTCGTCGACCAGACCGCCGCCGTTCTTCTTCGTTACCAAGACCGCCATACGAAATCATATATGTACCTCACAGACGCCATTCACTTCTTCTTTCGTGAACCAAAGTTCTTCTTCGTCGACCAGACCGTCTGGTTCTTCTTCGTCAACCAGGCCGTTCACTTCTTCTTTCGTAGCATTGCCGTGAACACTGAACACGAACAGAGGTAAATAACTAAATAAAACTCAAACCGATTCTTGAAACCGAATTGAACCGGTTCGGTTCGGTTCGATTCGAGCCGCACAAATGGTGCGGTTCGGTTTCATATATAAACAAAAGCGGTTTGGTTCGGTTTGGCCATCAAACCGAACCGATTCCACCCCTAATAGGGGATACAAATGTTATCGTTGTCTTGTTTCTTTTTGATGAAATGTCGGTCTATCTCAACATGTTTGATTTTGTCATGCTGAACAGGGTTATTGGCAATATTAATGGTAGCCTTGTTGTCACAGTAGAGTCTCATCGGGTCATGACTCTCTTGATGAAGATCTACCAATACCTTCTTCAACCAAATTTCCTCATAAATGCCCAAGCTCATAGCTCTGTATTCAGCTTCGGCACTACTTCTAGCCACGACACCCTGTTTCTTACTCCTCTATGTGACTAGATTTCCCCATACGAAGGTACAATACCCCAAGGTTGACTTCCTATCAGTAACGGAACTGGCCCAGTCTGAGTCTGTATAGGCTTCGATGCATCTTTTATCATTCTTCCTGAACACGAAGCCCTTTCCAGGTGTCGACTTTTGATATCTCAGAATCTGGGTCATCCACGTGGCGGAGGATCGGTCCGGCAGAAGGGCTAGGGTTGGCGGCTGATTCGTGAACAGGGGTTGTAGATCGGAGATTGGCAGCTGGGTCGTGAACACGAGCTACGAGGAAACATCCATGGCTGGCAGCTACATCGTGATCGACGGCTCCGTGATGGAGTTTCCCTACGCCGGTTGGATCTAAGGAGAACGGACGCGCGAGGGATCAGCTGGGTCGGCTGAGGATGCTCAACAGCTGGAGCTCGGATCTGACACTGATTGGATGATTTGAGGCAGTGCGGCATGGAGATAATGCTCAACGGCTTCTCGTATGGCTGTGGCAACTTCGGCGTTCATGGCTCCACCCATTCTAACGGAGGTTGCTGTCGGAGTCTCTGGTTCGTTCTCATCGATGACGGCCAAGGTTTTGTTGTCATGCTCTGATACCATATGGAAAAGAAGGTAGAAGAGAGAAAAGACACAAAGTTACGTGGAAACCCTAGATCAGGGAGAAAAACCACAATGAGAGATTTTTATTCTTATTTTTCTGATTCACATTACTCAACACAGGACAGGTATAAATAACCAAACGGAGAGAAACCCTAGACAATAGACGCTAAATAAAAGACTAAAATGCCCTTGGGGCTAAATAACAATTTCAACAGCTATCATTATTGCTTGCACAGCAGAGTCACTTTTCATTTGCAGATGCTTGGTATCCGTATTGCAGTGTTCACAAAGAATATGGTTCATGGCCCATTAAGTGCAAAAGTAATAGCATTGATTATATATATTACTGCAAAATTTAAAAAAAAAAAAAAAATACAGAATTTAATGCCTCCCATTTGAGGAGACATCTCTCTTACACAATCTAATTCCAGAATTTGCCCACGTCAAAATCTCTTAACCTTCCCTATTATGACATTCCAGCTCACAAGAACGAGTTTACTTTCAAACTAACATATATTGATAACCTTGGTATCTAACAGATAATTATCACAGATTTCAATTTTACCAAATATCCTTCAACTCAGTAAAGGGGTTTACAAAAACTTGTTATGACTTCAGCATCCTGACTCATGTTTCAGTAATTTTTTTTCTTGTTTGCAACTTGGAAACTCTGTAACATAATTCTTCACAACCATTCAGGAATATGTGTATAAGTACGGGACTTCTTATCAAATGATGTCACATATCATTGTTTCCCTTCCCTTTTCATGGAATATTTGTATTCTATGATGAAATGGGAAGAAAAACTCCAATTTTTCTATGTTGAGATGTTTTTGATGCTCTAAAAGAATCTTTTAATTCATTTCTTGAAACATTTGATTGGCAGGATGATGGCCTGCTTCACACTACTTGTGGAACTCCAAACTATGTTGCTCCTGAGGTGCAGATTCTTCATGAACTTTATATATGTACACGGCATTCCTACAAGTGTTATAACTTATAACGAACGTTTTGATATGTAGGTTCTTAATGATAGAGGCTACGACGGTGCAACTGCAGACTTATGGTCTTGTGGAGTTATACTCTTTGTACTGCTTGCAGGTTACTTGCCGTTTGATGATTCTAATCTCATCAACCTTTATAAAAAGGCAAGCATTTCTTTTTTACCTTGTCATCTTTTCTTTTTTTAAATTAAATTCTACTGCTCTTTGCATTTTTCAGTTCTCACTTCTATTATATGCAGATCTCGTCTGCTGAATTTACTTGTCCTCCGTGGCTTTCTTTAGATGCCATGAAATTGATAGCTCGAATTTTGGATCCCAACCCAATGACTGTAAGTACCATGCTATTGGTGTTCTGTTGCCTTTTCTTAAAGCAAACATAACTTTTCATTGGTAAAATGAAAAGAGACTAATGCTCAAAATACAGTCCTTCAAGAAAATATGAAACCGTGAAAAACAAAAGAAGAGGTGTTATGTTGTCATTGTCACTTTCTTTTGTACTGCTCCTGCATGTTCCACCTTAGGAAGGTTAGTGATGAAATTACTGTAGTTGAACATTGTAGTTAAACTGTTCACACTTGGAATAATAAGCAAACTTTACCTGTGTGTGTACATTCAATTGTTTGACTACTATGTTTTTTGTACTTTATCATAGATCATAGTTATTTGGATTACACTTTGATTTTCTTCTACTGCAGCGCATCACTATACCAGAAATTTTGGAAGATGAATGGTTTAAGAAAGATTATAAGCCTCCTGTTTTTGAGGAGCAGAAGATTGCAAACTTGGATGATGTAGAAGCTGTCTTTAAAGATTCGGAAGTATGTCAAATTTGATTTCGTTATGAGCATTTCTGACTTCTGAGTATTGTAATGTCGCTTATAATTTCTCAATGTTTATGAACTTTTTCCCAGGAGCACCATGTGACAGAGAAGAAGGAAGAACACCCAGCAGCTATGAATGCCTTCGAGTTAATTTCAATGTCGAAGGGGCTCAACTTGGCAAATTTGTTTGGTACAGAACAGGTTTGCACTTGCCATAATTGTGAACGTCCCATATTGTTTGTTCAGTTACAACGGTTGTGTCCCCGCGTAAATTGATTATGAACGGACTTTTTCCCATACCCTTGATAGAACCAACAGCATCTTATAGACTGGATTTGTGTATTTTGACCATGAGTTGCACTTGTCTTGTTGTTGGGCAGGAATTCAAGAGAGAAACAAGGTTCACCTCTAAATGCACAGCTAATGAAATTGTAAATAAGATTGAAGAAGCTGCCAAACCTCTTGGTTTTGATGTACAAAAGAAAAATTACAAGGTGAGCTAACTCTACACAATAGACTGACTTCTGAATGGTTTTGAATCACGAGTTGCATATTTTTCTGCTAATTGATATTTTGTATTAAGAATGATCATGCTATTTCTCTATCAGATGAGGCTTGAAAATGTGAAAGCTGGTCGGAAGGGAAATCTTAATGTTGCCACAGAGGTACTGAATGATGAAGCATTGTGTTATAGAGAGGGAATTTTAAACAAAATCTAACACTTTTTTCTCATTCTTGAATAGATTTTGCAAGTAGCACCTTCTGTCCATGTGGTTGAGATGCGAAAAGCAAAGGGAGACACTTTAGAGTTTCACAAGGTACTTCCTCTGCTAGTGTGAAAAATCGTTCTCATCCATATACGATATGGATAATACAGGTAGTATCATAATTTACATAACTTGACGCTACACGCGTGCAAATACTAATCCTTTGGCAAACTTGGTTAAAAGAAGTTATTTTTAAGGTTTTCATTGAAGGGAAAGATTAAATGATACAACTCGTGTGGGTTTTGTTATGGATGAGAAAGAGCTCTATTTCTTTTAGTTTTGTGATTCTATACTTGTTCTTTGAAACTGTGTATTATCTTTGCAGTTCTACAAAAACCTCTCCACCTCCTTGGAGGATGTTGTTTGGAAGACTGAGGAAGACATGCAAGAAACAAAGTGAAACTCAACGCAGTTCGAATTACGAAGAACAAATTCTTGTAAATGCTTCATGACTGCTGTTTCCTTAACCCTCAATTCTCATGTGTTCAATCGATTGTTTTCCATTTTATTGTAGGAAAGCATGTAAAAAGCTCCCAGAAAATGAGCTATGATAGATGTTTTTGATCTTACACTTAAAACTTGGATTCTCAGTGATAGCCAGGAATATTTGCAATTCTTTTTAGGTATTATATGCTTCCATTAGTATTTCAAACACAAAATAGCTTTCTTAATGCTCAGTTGTTTTAAAAATGTTGCAGTTTGGAAACTATGGACTGAAAGCAACTTTTGTTCTGCTGTCAACAAAAGAAAGAAGTTTGAAATATGTTGGGACAGTATAGAAGCAAATGGGACTTCCAAAAATGTACTGTTTCTTAACAAAATAATGGTAACATGAAAGCAATGATTTAAGGGTTGGGAAGTTTGACTAATTAAACTGCCCTGGCTTTGATTGAGTGAGTAAAAAATTGTTCTCTTGCTCTTCAGGTGATTGGGAAAGTCAAATGATGATTAAAATAAGTTTGTTAGTCAATTTATGATTGATTAATTGAAAGGCTGGCTGGATTGTATTTTTGAATTGCTTGTTGAGAAAAGTATACATTAGAAAAGAAACTTCATTTTTAAAATCATCTTTTGGGAGTGTGAAAGCAAAAAGACTATTTATTCTGCCCTACTCGGAAGGATTTGCATTAATTCAAACCAAAATAGAAATGATCATAATGATGATTGTTTTCAAAAGGTCAAGAATTTAAGTTAATATTTTAGAAGTTCAAATTTAAAAGTCTGAAAATAAAAAATTAATATTAAAAAAATAAGTTTTTATTAATTCGGGTTGGGTGGGTTGTAAATCCAAAAGATCTAAATAAAGTCTCTAGCCAAACCCTTAAAATTTGGGTTGAGTTAGGTTAGATTGTCAGTTTATAACTCCTTTTTTCTTTTTAATTTAAAATATGTAAATTTATATACAACACGTGGCTAATAATTAAAATTTCGTAAAATTTAATGTTAAATATCAAATATCTATAATATTTATTACAAACTTTAAACAGAAACAAATATCATAACAATTTTAAAAGTTTAAACAAAGATATATATATATATATATATTATTTGAGTCGGATTGGATCAACCAAAATTTTTTAACCAATCAGTGATCCAATTCAACCCAATAAAAAATAGAAAAAGTTTAATCCAATCCAAAAACAAAACTAACCCAACTTAACTCTTACATTTTGGGTTGGATAGTCAGGGTTCTTCGAGTTATCAAGTCATCTTAATAGTCCTATTTATTATGTTGTTTTTTTACAAAAAAATATTCTCCTTAATTTCTTATTAGGTTATTTTTATGTGAAAAATATTGTCTGGCTTGAATACCATTCTTATTTGGCTACTAAATTTCAAAATGTTGCATTTTTCTCTTAAGTTGAGTTTAATTTTTTATTTAGTCCATAAATTTCAAAGTGTTATTTTTTCCATTGAGTTTTTAGCTTCATTTCCATTTGTTCTTTATTACACTTTTACTACTCACTTTTGGTCTTTGATATTAGTTTTCATCTAATCAAGTAGATTTTTTTAAAATTATTTTAAATAATAAAACTGTTAAAAATATTTATAATTAAGAATAACATATCACTGTAATCTGTAATAGATGGTGATTTATTTTTCAATATTTGAAAACATACGCTTTTATTTATTTTTAAAATATTTCTTTGCTTTTGTAATTCTAGATGATTGCATGAAAATGAGAGGAAGACAGTGAAACAAAATAACATTTGAAACTTTTGGGGAAAAAAAAGAATCAGAAAGAAGAAATCAGCGTGAATATTGTGAAAAGGGATTTGATAAGGGCGGGAGAGTAAGAGTAGAAAAATGGAGAAGTTTGTGCCGTGAGCGAACCGTTGCCGCTATTTCTAGGGTTTGAAATTTCAACGCAGATTTTTTTGTTGGATTTTTTAATGATCATTATCTGACGCAAAAGGAAAGATGGAGTTTATAGCCTTTGAGTGATTCAAACGTTGAATTCTTTCGTTGACTGATAATACCCAATGAAGCAAAGCTGGAGGAGAGAGAGGTTGATGATGGAAGTGGATCACTCTGTTCTTCCTGAAATATTTATTGTGTCAGTTGACCTTCCTGTTTTCCCCCAATTTTTTCTCTTTCGTTCATCTTCCCTGTCCCTATTATCGTCATGGGAATCTGCTGCGCAAAACCTGCCAAGCTTGCTCATGCTTCTTCAAGCATTGTTTCTGGTGAATTGCATCTCTTCTTCTTTTTCTTTTAATTACTTCTACTTTTGTCCGCGATCAGTGGATCATTCTGTTGTTCGTGATTTAATTACTGAATATTAGCTTAAGACAGAAACGATTATTATGAATTACCATAGCAATGCGACTATGCGAAAGGAAAGGAAGCGATTCTCTTGTCAATTTTCTGATCATGGCATTGTGTAATTCGGTCCTCATATTAATTTGTATAGCCTGCTGCTGTTTAGTTACTTCCTGGCTGCGCATACATTGCCATTTCTAACGTTCTAGCATATATTGTGTTATTAGATTGTGAATTTATTGTCTTCTTTGTGTTTGGATTTGCTCCTCAATTGTCTCATTTTCCTGGCAGGAACGGATAAACCAAATAGCAAGCCCAACGTGGAATCAGCCGATTCTAGTTTGAAAACTGTAAGTCTTAACTCTAGTATGCCTGTCATCAAACCGAAATTCGACGTGTCTGGCACCTCGGCTCTCAAATCTTTTAGCTTCATTGATCTCAAGAATGCCACCAAGAACTTCCGTAGTGAAAGTCAAATTGGCGAGGGAGGATTTGGATGTGTCTTTAAAGGATGGATCGATGAGCACTCTTATCTTCCTACCAAACCTGGAACTGGAATTGTAGTGGCTGTCAAGAAACTCAAGCGAGAGAGCCTTCAAGGCTACAAGGAATGGCTTGTACGTAAACTATGAAACCTGCTATTATTAATCATAATATGTTTTCCAACTAATTCACCTTAACTTCATTTGAATCGCATTATTTCAGGCGGAAGTAAATTATCTGGGCCAGCTTCGCCATGAAAACCTTGTCAGGCTCATTGGTTATTGCTCCGAATCCGATAACAGACTCCTGGTTTATGAGTATATGCCAAAGGGAAGTCTGGAAAATCACTTGTTTAGAAGTTAGTATGCAACCCCAACTCTACCTTTGGCTTTTTATTTCAGCATCTTTCTTCTCTTGCTCAATTTTAAAGCTGTTGCCTTTAACTCATATCTAGATTCTAGATTAGTGTTTTCCCCTTCCAATTTTTAGTACTTTCAGTCTAGCTATTAAAAATTTAAAATGGTTCAAGAAATCCATTATAAGGTACCTTCGGTACAGAAGCATTGTTTATACAGAGAGTACAACTGAAGGAAGAAACTTTTTATTGATCCCAAGTGATCAAGTCATGGAGCTAGGCTTTTTATACTGCCAATCAACTAACAAACATCTAGTATCCCTTTAATAAATTACCATACAAAAGCATTGTTTATACAGAGAGTATAACTGAAGGAAGAAACTTTTTATTGATCCCGAGTGATCAAGTCATGGAGCTAGGCTTTTTATAGTGGCAATCAACTAACAAACATCTAGTATCCCTTTAATCAATTACCAGAGTTACTTCTGTGGTATAATAACTGCCACAGCAATAAACTAAATGCTTATATTGATTCTTTTAATTAATTCATTTATTTATTTGTGTGTGGTGGTTGCCAATGTGGGAGCGGGGGGGGGGGGGGGGGGGGCGCGGTGGGGGTTGTGGGGGGTAGTTCTAAAACTTTTATGTGGCTGCTCCTGTTATAGGACGACAACACTATGCTGTCTTAATGAAATTGAGCTGGCCAAAAGCAAATGGAGTAAATGGGAACTATTCTCCGAGGCCATTGGATAATGAATTGTGTTACTGAATTACGCAGGTGTTTGGGAACCAAAGCATTTGAGAATGGACGCATTAAAAGGAAGATATTTTCAAAATTACTTCTCAAGGAAAGAGCATATGTACTGGGACGTTCTATTTTAATTGCAAGTTCACATTGTTAACCATAGAAAATGGTGATTTGGTCTGATCTTGTAGATTGTTGTTTTCTTCTTTATTTCCTTCTTTGCATTTAAGCATTAACTAATATAAAACTCACACCCAAGAATGGATACAAGCCCGAGGTAGGTTTACTTGTCACGGAGTCAGAATGATGTTTCTCCATGCCTTTAGTTGCCACCTTGTTCCTCTTGATTGTGATTTATTGCTTTGGAGGACAAGCATTTACATGATTTTTAAATTTTTAAAAGGTTTCATGTGTTGTTGGGGTATTTTTCTCTGGGAATTCGTAATGATACCCACCTTTCTCTGCTTCTACAGAAGGTGTTACACCTATTTCTTGGCGTGTGCGAATGAATATTGCAGTTGACGTGGCACGGGGATTAGCATTCTTACACAGTTCTGAACCTAATGTTATATATCGTGATTTGAAGGCTGCCAACATTTTACTTGATTCAGTGAGTAATTTTTTTCTTATCAACGGAAAGAAAATCCCCTCTGAAGATACTTATTTCTCTCTCTTTCCTTTTAAGGAATTCAATGCAAAACTCTCAGATTTTGGCTTAGCAAGGGAAGGCCCTACGGGAGACAAGACTCATGTTTCGACCCGGGTAATAGGAACTCGAGGCTATGCTGCCCCTGAATATGTAGCAACAGGTTGGTAGAATTCATTTATTTCATCCTTTATTATTTCCTTAATTGATGAAGTAAAAGCAGATATTGAATTTTAGAAAGTATTGAATCTATTTCATTCTTCTTAGCTCATGTATGGAATGGTTGAATTTATTGTTTCTTTCTTGGTAAGAGTTAGGATAGGGCTTTCTACACATATAACCTAATTATATTAAAATTGTCTTAAACTTCTTAATCTTTTCATAGCCTAATAGGATGAACTATTACACAAAAATCTAGCTCAAATGTTTATATCACCCTCCACGAATTTCAAATATTTTGAAAAATGATAATAAGAAAAGACACATATGAAAAAAAAAAATACCATATTCACGCTTCACGATCATTAATAACTTGTACATAGAAGTCACGTTGGTTATAGTATACAATACATGTGAGATTTATTTATATATTTTGTTTTAAATTTCAAATATATATGGGTATATTTTAAATAATCGGGGGACGCCATCTATCCTAGTATAATATACATGTATATATATAACAAAGTATATGGAATATATATATCTCAATAGAAACGAGACTGACGTTAAAATATGAGGTATATATTATATAAAATCTTAAATTTGTATTTGTTCTAAATACATTTGGAATAACCCCATACATATTTGAAATAAATATTGTATAAATATATAAATATCATAGAAGTGAGAATAAAATAATATTCATTAAATAATAATCCAAAACGCAAAAAAAGTTAATAAAAAATATTCCTAAATTGAAGGGATAAATACCATATAAATTAAAGAATAATTTAATATTCATTAAATAATACCCCACATTAATTACAAGATATACCGTATTAATTGATAATACGAATTTTTTAATATTTAATTGAATTTTTTATTGAATTTTTAATTAATATTAAATTGTAAGAGTTTTAAAATTTTAATAAGAGAAAATGAGTATTAAGTTATATTTATCCAAAAATTAGGGCAAGATCTAGATATGAAATATATTACAACTTTAAGATATTTGTGAAATTTTGTTTGTAACTAGGTTAAATGTCTAAAACTTTATTTAGTGTATTGAAAATTAAGAGGCAGAAAAGAAACCAAGATCCAAGATGAGAGAAATAGCTTTACGAAAACACTAGAGAACAACGTAAGGAACAAAAAGAAGTTATCCAATGGATGATATTCTATACTGCATTATGATGACCATGGTTTAATACGTTTGAAATGTAGCCATATTGGCAAAAGTTCTATTTTTTCCTTGTTTGTAGAATAAACATATATTCTTATTTAGGAAATGATGCATTAATACAAGGGTATTGCACTCATCTCGTACTCTGCCTGGCGATGGTTTGACCGTCTAAAACAGGTCACTTGACTCCAAAGAGTGATGTATACAGCTTTGGGGTGGTTTTGCTAGAACTGCTCTCAGGCAAGCGAGCACTAGACCAGGAGAAAGTTGGGAGAGTTGAAGAGAGCCTTGTGGATTGGGGGAAACCACTTCTAAGTGACGGTAAGCGCATGTTAAGGATAATGGATACGAGGATGGGCGGTCAATATTCGAGAAAAGAAGCTCAAGCTGCAGCTTCGCTTGCACTGAATTGCCTCCACACAGATCCCAAAAACAGGCCATCCATGAGTGAAGTTCTTGACGAATTGGAACGACTACACGCCACAAAGGATGTTCCAAGGACCCCGGACGTTCATGCCATCAGACGCACTCCACCTGCTAGATTTCAATCATAATTTGTTTCCTCGAATTGTTTCATTGGCCAACAAACGCACCATGTCTTACCTACTACAGAAGATGTGTGCTGTACAAGTTTTGTGGATATTTCCAAGTAGAATATATACACCACACCTTAAGGAAATGTAATCAACACATTTACATTTATAAAAACAGTCGGCAAGTCTTTTCAAATAATCAGGAAGAAAGACTTGTTATAGTATGTTTGAGAGATTTTAAAACGATTAAAATCACTTCAAAACATGTTTTAGTGAGTAAAAATGTACTAAATCAAATATTAGATTGATTGAAATAAATAAGACTAATCAAAACATGACCTAATAATGAGACTACTCAAAAACTATAAACTAAAAGGAAAACAAAACAGTCCATTAAACAAGAAAGAAAGCTCTCAATGCTCTGGATTCGGGTCCTTTTCCCCGTGTTTGGGTCTGTGTTCGACCCTGGCTCATTTTGCACAGTTTGACTTGTACGGTTTTCAGTCGTCCCAAACACCCTCATAACAAGCTGCCAAAACATGAAGACATCTCATTTCCGGGAAGATTTAACTATCAGGAACAAAGAATATTTTGCAAACTATTTGCTTACACTACCTGTTCACAACTGATGATTTAATCTATAGCACAGAACTAAAAGAACCTAATTTCTCATTTGCTATAAAACATCGCAAGGAAAAATTACAGTAAATGCTGCTCCGCTCGTACATACAATAATTTTACGAAATAGCTACTCAAGTTTAAAAGCGCCCACGACGGCTTTTCTCTAATCATTTGTATGCTAATTGGTGCTGACAAATCATATCTGGCGTTAAATTAAGAGGTGGAGAGGCAAATGCAATTACGATCATATCATTATTGTTGCCACCCATATTGTTGGTTGCGGTTTCCGCCCATCACATTGGAGCCACGGCCAGTACCAGAACTACCAGGATATGGACCATTCTGTTGATAATTTGGAGCTCCCACGCCATAACCACCACCAGCTCCAGCTCCACCTCGAGGACCAGCACCAGACATGTTACCAGACCCATAGGGTGCAGCACCTCGTCCTTGAGCATATTGTGTGTTACCATAACCACCTTGACCACCACGACTTGAGTGGTTGTATCCAGAAGGGGGATTTCCACCGGGATACCTACCAGGACCTGGGGGTCCACGAGGCTTTCCAAAATGATGGCTAGGCCCTGCGGCGACTGGTTGTTGAGACCCATGAATTGGTTGGTTAGGTGGAAGGCGTGCATGTGCATGTGCATGTGCTTGGCCCGACTGCTGAATAGGTGGAAGGCGTGCATGCTGTGGGTGTTGCAACTTCTGTCGTTTTGCAGTTTCTTCATGTTGCCGTTGCTGTTGGCGCTTCTTCTTTGTCTGGAACTCGTGTGATGATTCATACTTAGGCAAACTGGATATGAAGAAAACATTTAGATATACACTGAAGATTAAACGAAAATGATATGGCATCCAATAAATAACTACTTACCTTTTAGGATCGCAAGGTAATGGATCTGTCCAAAAATACTCCGCATCTAGGGCATCCTTGGCAGATATTCTCTATATTTATTGTGAATAAAAAAAAGGTATAAGATTCGGAACATATTAAGAAACCCAGAATATGGATCAAATGGTAATAGATGAGAGTATATTGAATAGCTTCTTGTAGTCTCTGGATTCTCACCGAAATATATATTTACATCCCCATGAAAGTAAAAAGTTATTGGGTACATATGTTAAAATATTACCAGTAATATAAACATTGATGTCTTCAGTAAACCGTACCACTAATAAAAGCATTGATAATCATAGTCACTCACGCATCCGTCTTATCGTGCATTCAATCTAAAAATGCATATTCCTACCACGGGGTTCAAGAATTATTCAAATATATACCACCATTTCTTTCTCAGACATCAGCACCACAAAAAAACTCAACTTCTTATCATAGTTTTTCTTTTTTTTCCGTTCTTTCTTAACCAAGGGCCTAAATAGCCCCTACACGAGCATTAGTTCCACCCATGCATGTGACCCACTGGGGGACGGTGCAGGACATGATACTAACTTGTAAGAGCAAGTTTTGCATTTATGATTTGTCCAAAATTACATTGGGCTAGAAGTGGTCAATATCTAGACCAAAAAGATCTGAAAATAAAAAAGATAGACCAAAGTGATACCTGAGAAGGATCAAGCGTAAGCATCTTCTCCAACAGTTCTAAAGCATGACGATCAAAACTACAAACAAAATTATCAAAGCCATAAATGAAAATATTGGGTTGATGATATGAACTGCAATGCACAAAATAGGTAAAGCACCAGCTGAACTTACTGCCGGAAAACTTCTCTAATACGTCTCTTCATCGGCCTTGTGGGCTTGAAATTATTGTACCAAGGGATTTTAGAAACCCCAGGCCAATTGACTTCATCTGGAGCACCACACAGCTCGAAGATCTTATTTAATTGCTCCGGCTGCAATAAACAAAAAGGCATGAGGATGCCTGTTTTAACAAACTCACAAGAACTCAACAATTTGAGGCTTTTTTAACTTTTGAAGCTTTGGGTGCAAAAAAAGGTGTGGGCCCATTTAAAAGGCGCACCATATTTAAAAACATATATATATATATAGATAGATAGATAGATAGATATGTCGATGTATATGCACATAAAAATTAACATTCATGATATTCATGTGAAACTTGTAGGCAAACAAGGTTCAAACTTTCTATACTTGATAGAAACATTGGGGGAGACAGAATGATAAAATGGCAGGAAGCAAGATCTGAATTAGGAATGTGGGGAAATAAAACATCAAACTTATCATAAGGATTTTCCATTTAGGGTTAGTAATTCTTTTAGAAGCCCTAGGAGCACGCCTCAAGGGCATTTAAAAACAACTATAGTATTTGTTTGAGCCGCATTATACTTCTATATGCACTGATAAACAAGTTTAAGTACCAGAAGTTTTTTTCACCCTTTTGGATAAATAATTGGTCACCAGTTCAAATACTCCAAACTGATTTAGAATTCTTATGTTGTATCTTTATTTCTAAACTTTTCACATTTCAAACCTGAGAAAAAAGGATTGCAATGCAAAGTTGCTAGGTATCACGGTCATGCTTGTCCAGGGCCTGTTGCCCATGGTTGCATGCCCATCTCAACCCCTTTTAATCATGCTTTCATCTTATGTATTTCATTCTGTAAGTTAGTTTGCTTTGTTAGCTCATCTTGTTGTAAGTGATTGCTCGCCTACGTCTATATGCAAGGGTGACAGTCACAAAATTGCTTAGAATGCACCGGGGATAAGACTAACTATCATATCCTCATACCCGAAGTGGTATGCTACAAAGCTGTTAGTGTTGCTTATTGCTTTCTAGCTTGCCTACTATAATCTTTCTTCTCTCAACTCATACTTTCAAACACTTGCAAAAACCTTTTCCTCTGAACCCGTTTTCTAAAACTGTTTTCTCCAAAACGGGGGTAAAGATAGTGAGAAGCACCCGGTATGCCATCAGTGATCTGAATTCGAATTGATTGACTTGTTCGTAAGCATGAACAAGCACCGCACAATCGCTAAGTGAAGCTTCCGGAAGTGCGATTGTGACACTAGGCACATTACACACTAGCCCCAAAAACCCGGGGGTGGAGGTAATGCATGGGATGCTGTCCCTTAACTTGAGAATCATATTACACTAATGCTCCTTCAAATGCATAAACCCTATTTTGAGAAGTGGTAAAGACTTCAAGTCTTCAAAAACAGTAGCTTCATAATCATTTCCTCTAAACATGTACTTATTCTCCGGGCCACACAATAACCAAATTTACTCTGCCATTAGAAAACTGCCTTGCTAATTACTAACTCATTCATGTGGCCACAAAAGGTTCCAAACCATTTATAACCTCGAGTAAGGTGGTTCCAACACAACATAACAGTTAACATGCCTCACATCAATCAACGGACACAAAACCAAGAAACAAATTACTTTTGACTATAATAAAATTGAAGGTCCTAAATAATTCTAAATAATTAATTATGTTTGATAATTCAGGTATCCGCAATTTGATTAAACATTACTTGAAGCATACTGGGAATCAAATGCACTAGTAAAAATGAACTCGTAAATATTTTTTTAGTTCAGCAATTGTGGAGTTGGGATTAAACTATTGACCTTTCAGAATGGCAACAAGTGTCTCATTCACTAAATTTTGCTTGGATTGGCAAATGACTTCATAAATATTGTTCAGGTGAGGGGTTGATTAAATTTGAGACATGCAGATTGGAAAAATGGTTCCTACCTTGTTTCAGTTGGAGTCCAACATTCAAGAATAGGAATACAATCATGAGAAAAATACAAATTTATTAGGAAATTGCAACTCAGGGATATGATTCAAACACCACATATATTAATGAAAACAGAGAACCACAAATATATCAAAATTTAAAGAACAGACTAAAATAGATTGCAAATCTAGTCAGTTCAAATTTACTTTCGCCAAAACAAAATGAAAATGGACAATTCAAGACAAGGGACTAGTGCAATATGGCCGTTTGAGCCAGGTCGAAATCATTTCCCTAACAATAAAAATCTATCATTTGCCTAACAATAAAAATAAATGATAAAAAAGGCATATTACGACAATATTGAGTTTCTTTTCTTTAACCATAAAAATTGCACAGAAAAGCCCCTACCTCATCCTTCCCAGGGAATATTGGCTTCCCATGTAGAAGTTCTGCAAAGATACAACCAACAGACCACATATCTACAGCTGGACCATATTTGGTCGACCCAAGCAGCAATTCAGGAGGTCTGTAAGTTAATGATAGTCAAAACTACGTGCAACCAACATCCTTTTATTTCAAGGTCATACTTCTGATGATTGAAAGAAGAGTTATGTACATAAGAAAAATGCAGAGAACTGTAGATGATATGACAAGAACAAGTTTCTGCAAAGTAAAGTCAAACTTTTTATGATTAACAGAGCTATATACCTGTACCATAAGGTAATGACACGATTTGTTAAATTTGCATTGTGATCATTAGAAAATGATCGGGCAAGCCCAAAATCTGCAAGCTTCAGATTTCCTTCATTGTCGATAAGAAGATTTGAGCCTGCAGCACAAACATTATAACAATAAACTAGACAGTAAAAAAGAATAAGAAGGGGATATCCATGAATAGTGACTTTTAAATTACCTTTTATATCTCTATGGAGTACTTGATTTACATGACAATAGTGAAGCCCTGTGAGAAGCTGCCTCATGTAACACTGTCCAAAAAAAAAACTCAACCGCCATAATACTCATACCATAATAGCTATTGAACAAGGAAAAGGACATGCATCTTTTTAGCTAATACCTTGATTTGAGGAACTGAAAATCTCATCCCTGGACGATCAGCAAGACCAGTCAAATCATGGTCCATGTACTCAAAGACCATGTAGATTCCACCTTTGTACTTGTTACCATCTGCACATCGAGATAAGCTATACGATAAGAACTCATCCCAAGTATTTTACACTACAATTTAGAGAAGATAGGTTGCACTGATGCAACCAAATTCCATTAAAATGAAACATATGGCACTGAAGGCATGCTGCAAATGATGATGGAGCACGTGCCTGGCTTCCCTTGTTCATCCTTCTCAGGACCTGGAACACATGCCAAAACTTAAAAAATTGTAAAAAGAATGTATATTAAGTCATAACAAAGCAGGTGAAGTGCTAAATGATACCTGGAGATGTCACGATCTCTTTCAACTTGATTACATTTTCATGATGAAGCTTCTTTAAAATTTTGATTTCTCGTATGGCAGTAATGGGGAACTACATGGAGAAATTAACTGAACATTACATGACAGAACAAGCTTCTAGCTTAGATAGAAGTTCAACACTGATGGAATATTTTCCATGGCAGGAAAAGTTATGTCGTAATGGAGCATCTTGAGGCTACAACTTAAACAAGAGTGATCATACATTTTTAGAGTTTCAATTTTCAAGTCTATAATAACCAGCTCTGGAAACTTTAGTATTCTCGTATAATGGTAGGGCTAACAACTATGCTTACTAACAAAATATGAACCACCTACGTAAGCCAGAGGGTAAAGAGATAAAGTGACTAAGAAGCATACCCCCTCCCTTTCATTATCCATCCGTATTTTCTTCAGTGCAACAATTTCACCTGTTTTTAATTCTCTGGCCATGTAAACTTGACTGCAAGCACAGAAGAGTGGCGGCAGTAATTACTCCAAACATTTTTTTTATAGAAACGACTGCTTTAACTACCAACAAAAAATAAATGATCAACTTTGAGCAGAAAAGTTATTAAAGTATTTAATTCAGTGTGAGGGGAAGTTCTCATATTGCCATGGACACTGTAGTCAGAAGCATGCATATAAATCATATCAAAGTGAGGAATCCACCTTGGAGAAAATTGCTGCACGCCCAAAACATGAGCCATGTCTAAAGTAATATGGACGTAGACGTAATTAAAGAACTACAGGAACATTGTTACCCTTGGTTGATAAGTCCATTGATCTCGGTTTGATGGAAAGAAACTTTTATTAAGTAGTCTGACCACACTTTTAGTGATCAATAAAGGTGCAATGCAGTTTGGTGTTTGTTGAAAGATCCTTAATATTCTTAGTCCACTGCCACTTGTCTGTGTTTTAACATGGTATGGTTTTCAATCTAAGAAATAGAGGTCAACAAGACACCAGAATATGTAGACAGAAAGATGTTATAGTATTAGTTCACATTTGTAACGGAGTCTTTTCCAAATTGCATTCTTATCATCTTCTTCGACCAGAAGCATTAATTCAATGAAAATGCAATTCAAAATAATGCCCACATGTGGAAAGCCGACAATTTGACATGAGACACAGGGAAAAAAAAGAAACAAGTTTGAGTTCGGTTCCATTTTCATTTCATAACTCAAATTCTGGTACACGAATTGTTTCCTAAGCACGAAAAAAACATAGATGAATAGTCAGTAAATACATAAAGAAAAAAAGAACAAGGAAAATAACGAGAAAAGGAAAAAGAAACGATCAATTAGGGATGTTGTATGACATGACACAAAAGTAAGAGCAAATAAAGATTTCCAAATCCCAACAAATAATAACTACCGCAGCGGATAAATAAAATAAGGCGAAGAAGGGTATATGCACGAATAGCAGACCCATAAGTGCCTTCACCAATCTGCTCCAGTTTTTCAAAGCAGTCTACACTTCTAGATCCCCACGAAGGAGACTCGTTAACATTGAGCTGCCCTGGGGCTGTTACAGCCATGGTCTTCCCTTGGACGCGTACTCTCCCCTCCCTGAAGACCCTACTGCCGGATCAAATAATCAGCCATCCGAATGTGGCATTAAGCGTATAAAAAGAACGATAACACGAATATTTTCAACTTGCGATTAGTGGGAGGAACTTCATACCAAAATTTACAAAGAAAGGAAAGTAGAAATCACCTGAACTGGGAATTGAGGTTGGGAGTGAAAGGTGTAGCCGGAGAGAAAGAGATTAAAGACGGTATTGAGCACCTCCGTACGCAGCAGAGGCGAAAATTACAGATGAGCGAGGAGAGTCGAGCCCTATGGCAGCCTTGGCACCAAAGATTCACCCTCTGTTTGGAACCCTCGGAGCGGCGGCGTGAGGATGCGGCAGAGAGGGGTATAGAAAGAGAAGAAAGGAAAATGTCGGAGGAGGCGTGGAGGCGACGGCAGCGGCGAAGAGGGCAATCGGAGACGAGAAAGAAATCAGCGCGGCGTGCCCGGAAATATCGGAGAAGAATAAAAGGCTAGGGAAATATCAGATGGAGGGTTTTACCTTTTTCTTTCGTGTTTTCATTCTACGACTACTTTTTTTTTTTTTTTTTTTTTTACCATTACGTGGGATTTGATTCCTCGTTTGGATAGGGAATTGGCTAAGTTATAAAAACTGTTCTTAAACTAATATAAAAAATTAAAGAAAAAAAATGGGGAAAAGTACATTTTTAGTTACCATGTTTTGAGTCGAGTTTTTATTTGGTTACTAAATTTCAAAATGTTAGACATTTAGTCCTTTAAGTTTCAAGTTTTATTTCAATTTAGTCTACGAGTTTCAAAATATTACAATTTTATCTGGATATTTGGGTTTTGTTTAAATTTGGTTTTAAAATTTTATAATTTACATTTTAAATCTTGATTTTTAACTAAATAGTCATTTTTTATCTATAATGTTAATTTATGTTAATAAATTCGAAATAATTAAAATCGATGTTAAAATGTAAAGTCTTAAAATCTAATGATCAAATAGAATCAAATCTCAAATCTCAATAGTAAATTTGTTGTATTTTGAAATTTAAACTAAATTGAAACTGAAATCAATATTTATGGACTAAATATATAATATTTTGAAACTTAAAAATCAATTGACTCGACCCTTAATGACCAAGAAGATGTGTTTCAAGAATAAATGTTCTTAATCTGACTCTATCTTCTTCTTCTTCTTTTTTTCTTTCTTCTAATAGGCCCTCCTACTCTCTCATGCCCTCTACTCTTTCATTTGTGTTTGCTTCTCTAGCGGTGAATCCATGAATTTTGTTAATGAAGGACTTTATATAATCTGATAAAAATAATTGTAATAAGCATGGCTTTAACCTATATCTAGAGGGCTTAGAAAATAGATTTACCACTAGGCTAGCTAATGGTTTTTATATTATGTTAGTTTCTTTTATATATATATATATTATATAAAGAGTATAGAGTTGAGGGGGAGTTTGAGCCCCCTAGACCTATATTAAATCCGTCCCCGATATTCTCACACGCGACCTCACTCCCTCGTGCTTCTCGTGGCTCTCTCATTCGCATTCTTCCTTCACTCCATCCCTTGTGCTTTTCTTAGTTATCTCACTTGCATTTTTTCTTCACTTTCTCGCCTATGCTCCTCTACGATCTCTCACTTCACTCCTCACTCTTTCTTTGGTGCCCACTCCCTTAATCGTGCTAATGATCTTCCTAGCTCTCTTAGTCACACTTGGCGCTCTAACATGTTCATCAATAGTGCAAGAGGAACATTGTGGATAATTCAAATGTTCTTGGTATGTTTTTACAATGTCACATGGTCATCCTTCACTAGTTAAAAAAATAAATAAATTGGGGCAAACAACATTAATCATCCAGATTTGAGGTCACTCATATTGAGTTTCTTTTTCAATCGTCGAGTTGTATCAATTATAATATTTAACTTTCATTTTAATAAAATTGCCCCTAAAATCCATATAAGTATACTACAATCTCGACCTTTAAACTTCAAGGGGTCGTTTGAATTGTATATACCATTTCATGGGTTTGGATGTTAAATGTTTGAGATAATTAATGTCTATATTTAGATTTGCGGAATAATTAATGTTTGGAAGTTAGATGAATGTCTTGATCTACTAATCTTGTGTATGGAAACTAAATTTAAATAATTATTTAACCAAGTGTAATAGAACAAGTAATATAGTCCTAATAAAATTGAATTATTTAATATATTGTTATATTGATTAATTATTGGGTTGTCTTTAAATATAGAAAAACGAACCAAAATATAGCAAAATCTTACAATCTATTAAGCTATTATTTATAAATACTTTCAACAATTTCACCATTTAAAATAATTTTTCTTAATTATTTAACCACTTTAAATAACAATAAATGTTTTTTTAAATTAAACATTATTTAAATCATTTCATTTATTCAATAAGAAGAGTTAAATAAACATTGATTAATTAAAATATTAATAATTAATTATAACATTTTTATATTAAATAGTTAAGATAATAATGTTCATGGAAATTCTTGCTCCCCATTGGACCATTTGATAAATGTATTAGTTGAAATTTATTAGGTATAAATAATATATTTATATCCCATGATTAATTACATTTAATAGCAAAAAAATAATTGATATTAATTTATTAAGTAATCAGACTTTATTCATCTCTCAAGTATAAAAATCCCACAAGTATAACGAGTATTAAAAAAACTATGTCATATGAGTTTTAAATTTGTTTGGATAATAATATTATGAGTTTTAAAAAATGAAATCACGTGAAACAAATACAGTTATGAAATGTCTATTGAAAACCGCATTGCAATATCCGTAAACAAACAGACTTTAATACTCATTCTATTGTCTTTTGAACTAATCTTGTTTCTCTTGGTTTACCAACAGGGAAAAAAACACGTTGAGACTATTTACCTAAAGGTTAAATTACAAAGTTAGCCTGCGAATTTGTGTTTATTTAATTCGTGAACTTTCAAAAGTGTCAAATACATCATTGACTTACAATGATATGCGATCATCATCCTTTTCAAAACTTTAAAAAATTCGCGAGTCTACATAATACAAAATTTAAAGTTTAGAATTTTATCTGACATGGAATTCAAAAATTTATATACAATGGATCAATTAATTTTACAATACGTTTTGGACCACAAAATTCAAAGTTCAAGTGTATTAGATATTTTTCAAGTTCACATACTTAATAATAATAATAATAAAAATAATAAAAAAACAGATATATATAGTATAACAAAGATGACAAAAACAAAACAACTTAAGAAACCAACAAATCACCAAGCAAAAAAGAATTCACCCATGTAGATGGTCTTCAAGCCAGATCATCGAAAAACGAAATCTTTGAGCGTGGTAAGATAGGTAATGATCAAAAGAAACTCTTTAACCGATCATGAAAGATAGAGATATAGACGGAGTCAACAAAAGCTGAATTTCATTTGCCACGTTTTGTCACTAAAGAGATTCTAAACCATAAGGGAATCAATTTCATCATATGGAGAAGATAAATCGGTTTCAAAAGTTTTAAAGATATCTCATAGAGGACAAAAGCCTCGACAAGTTCAACTATCATCAAAATTAGATAATAATATTCTATAATATCACCATTAGAATCACGAACAATGACACCGATACCCACGTCACAAACATAAAAGCACATAACTCAAAATAAAATTTAACCAAAAGTAAAATAAAAAATTCATGTAGTGAAAAAGAAACAAAAAAAAAAATTATTTATTTTTGAAAGGTTGGACATTGGGTATCCCGATTTGAGACTCGAGAGGGAAGGGGCGATATTTCCCGCGTTTTGAAAGCGGATATCCTTCGCGAAACTCCACTGCCGAGTAAGTCTCACAAAGTTTCTTCTTCCCCACAATCTCTTATCTTCTCTTCCATATTTATGGTCTATAGAATCATCAGTGTCTCAATTTTTGAAGCATCTGTTGTCTCTGAATTAGGGTTCAGAATGCCGGAGCTGAGTTGGAGACATCACACTCTCATTCAAGCGCTACTCGCACGCGGCCCACTCAGAGAGGATCACTTCCATCTGCTGTTTACGCGGATCACTGGAAAGACTCCAGGTTCCATTTTTTTTCTTCTTCTTCTTCTTCTTCTTCTTCTTCTTTGCCTTTTCTCTTATTGCTTTGTTTGGTATCCAAGTTGGAAAGTTACGATTTAAGGGTATGGATTCCTGCTCCATTTTGTCTAACAAACGATGTAGTACGTGTTTCCTAGATCATCTGTAAGAGATGAACTTGAATTCCAATAAATTTCTGTGCAAATACTGCATAATAGTTGCAATGGAATGGTAATACCAATGGAACCACTTATTGGAAGAAATTTTATCTGGGTTCATATCCGTGTACATGTTGGAATTGTTTATCATATTCGGAGGTTGCTCGTTTTGGCTCTCGAAAGGTTATGATCAGTACTTCAATAGACCGCATACACCTCTCGACCATCATGGCTTTCTCCATGTCCGTCCTTAATCGATAGCAGTAACAATTGAAAAGGAAGAGCATTTTTAATTGATAATTTTTCTGGGAAGCAATATACTCATATTGGATGATCCTTGAAAACTTATATATGTTAAATGTTTATTTCGGTGCAGATAATGACCAGCAGCTTTTTAATAGTTACCTCCTGACAATAAATAAAGCACTTTCTTTTGCTCAGTTTGAGTTGAGAGGCTGCAGAAACCAATATGATGGTCGTGTTTACTATGGCTTGGTCAATAATGTTTCTGACGAGCAATCCAAACTGGGAACAAAGTATTCAGTTCCACAGATTGCCTTTTATAAAGCCATTGTGAGGTTCTTCAATCTTTTCTTTCTTATTTACTGTTCAGAGTTTGGATACCGATCGGATAGCTGTTACATAAAGATCTTGAAGTCGTCATCCATGTCATTCTTATTGGATTGGTTGTGAATGTATGTTAGTAGAACAAACGTGAGATTCCAAAAGACGTGGAAAAGTGAAACTCCCTATTAGTCAAAGAGTTGCAAAAGTTCTCTATTGATTGTTTGACTGTCAAAAGAAGAATGGCTATAAAGCAGTTAAAGAGAGTAAACGATCTAAAAACTGGATAGATAATTCTATCAATAGTCTGTTTCAGAGTATAGGAGGCTTCCTCATATGTTCATCGTTCATTCACCACCTAATAGCCAAGAAGATTGCACCCGCTAAGAGCCTTCGAAATATAATCATCTTACCAATGAATGCACTCCAAATGAGCAGTGGAAAGATGCCCTCTAAATTCTGATCATCTTGGGGTTATATTGTTTGAAATATGTTATGAGTTTCTTGTCTCTTATAATGATGTTTTATTGTAATCTCAAGTACTTGTTGATTTCCACACTCGGTTATAAGCTGTTCTAAACATTCCCACTCAACTGAGAAGTGATTTGCCAACTCTCTGAGAATTCTGAGAGAGCAATGGGGGTTAGCATCTTTAGAAATTTGATTGTTAACCACACAAGATTTGGTAATGGTGGCTTTGATGGCTTAGGTTTATACTGCATCATTTATTGAATTATCAACAATGGGAAGTATGGGAGTCCATGAAAAACCGGCCCTAAAGCTAATTTGCTTAACAGTCAAACTATGGGAACTTAATATTTACGTTACATGCATCCTTTTGTTTTTTGTTTTGTATTTTGTTTTGCTTTGTTTTGTTTTGTGTTTTATTATGATTATTTATTTGTTTATTTTTTGTCATCGTGTAGTATTTGTTAAAACAAAAGGAATTCCTTTGGCAGGTTGAAGCAATTGCACAAGATCCATCTGCTCAAGGTGGAATATCCAACATTTCTGCTCTTAATCTGCAGTTGGAAAATCAGGTTTCTCTCGTTTATCTTTGACCAATACTACCGCTTTGTCTAGCCCATTCTACTGAAGTGTGATGCCAGAATTCTTTCGAGTTCATTATTGTCAATGTCGGTTCCATATTTAACTGAAGTTGGCTTCTCTGGTCTTTTGCCTTATAAATATGAGTATATGACTAGTTTCAGTCACCATGTGATATAACGTACTGTGGACAGGAACATTTTTCACAATTGTCATGTTTCTTGGTGGAGAGATTTCTTTGGAATGAGTTCCACAAGAGTATCAATTCATATTTAGATTATATCATTTATAGATTCTTGAATTATGATCTTATGTTAGCGGCATTTTTCTTAAATTTAGATTTTAAGAATGAAGTTTCAAGAGTTTTCTGCATGGTAAAGTCTTGTATCTTATTGAAAAAAATTGGATATTGGAACTGTTAGTCTGACGGTGGTATGAATGGCTTTAGTAATTATTGATGCATTCAATTCTTTGCTGCCACTTGAATTAATTTTGCAATGGAGTCACTATCAAATTTGTTGTTTTTACTTCTTTGTTTTCCAATACCTGAATTTTTATAACTGTTAAATTTCAAACCAAGAGTTTAAGACACTCTTAAATTCTACGCGATTTGGTGCAAGGCTTTTGATTTGCCAAATGTCACTATTGTGGGTAAAGTTGAAAAGAGAAGTGACAAATGTTTCCAGCTCCTCATAATTGTATCAATGTATGCATTTATCTGCTTCTTCACTTATTTAAGGATCCTATTGTATAATATTCGTGTGCATTGTTTGACTATCACTGTTTTTAACTGCCAGATGGGGGATACAGGGTCCCAGTCCCAAGTCATACCAGCTGCTTTCAAGAATTTCTCAATCTCTCTCAAGGAAAAAACAATTGCCGAGCTTGCTCAGGATAAGTGGCTTAGTTGCAGCCCTGATGGTTTTGTAAATTTGGGTGTCAGATCGTTTCTTGATTTGCGAAGTTGGTTTCGCAGTAATGATGTACCTTCATGTGAAGTGTGCAATGAAGCTGGTGTGAAGGTTCTCTTCTTGATTGTTCCTTTTTTTTTTTGGGCTCTATTTTTAGCCTTTGTATTCCCTCATTTCTTATCGATAAAAGTTCGATTTCACATAAACAAAATGAAGTGAAAATTCTCTTGTTTTATGTCATTTTTATGATTTACAAAGCCAATTATATCTCAAATTTGTATGCTGCATTATTTTACCCAATGCCCACACTGATGATTTTTTTTATTTATTAATTATTTATGTCGGTAATGCAATTGGATTTAGGTTACAGAGTCGATTATCATTTACCTCAAATTTGTATGCTGCATTATTTTACTCAATGCCCCCATTGATAGAAGAACATATATATGCTCCATATACTTTTGTACTGTAGAGAACTGTAATAACACTTATCTCTTTGATTTTTAATATCTTCACTGGACTTGTCATTCACAGGCAGAGTTGTGTAATACTGAAGATTGCACTGTCCGTGTACATCGGTATTGCCTTAAGAAAATGTTATCCAATAAAAAGGTAATTTGATGTGGTACCCTCCCATTTTAAAATTTTAATCAGTAAAATCTCATGTGCCTAACAGTTCTTTAATTGACTATTATTAGAGTAAAAGGGCTTGCCCAGGTTGTGGCATTCAATGGCGATCTACAGCATCC
The DNA here is from genome assembly GCF_009727055.1 of Benincasa hispida. NCBI lineage: Eukaryota > Viridiplantae > Streptophyta > Magnoliopsida > Cucurbitales > Cucurbitaceae > Benincasa > Benincasa hispida. The sequence continues at coordinate 10,073,414 of NC_052358.1, forward strand.
AATATAGAGTCCAGGGAGGAAGAGGATGAGCCAGATACACACACTCAAGACCAACCATCATCACATAAGAGGAAGAAATCCAGGTTGAACATAGATATTGATTTAGGATCAAACGAAGACTGTATGGCAGAAGCTTTCCAACCTCCAGCTTCAAGGAGAGCAACACGAAGATCTGCACGCCCGCGTTAGGTCTTGGAATGAGGTACTGTTATTTTAATATGGTTTCATGGATCCTATTATTAATTTAGGAGTTGTAAAGTGTGCAGCAACTACACTTTTTGATGTCGTGTCAAAATTGTCACCCTATTTAGATTTAGTTGAAGGGTCTTTTTGAAGTTTTTATACCCAGAATTGGAATGTAAAGTGCATTACTCTATGTAAGCCAGATGTAAAAGTTTCTTTTACCTCTCTTAGACTGTAGTTAAATGCAAGGAACCTGCTGTTCCATTGTAAGTATTCAATTTTTTTGTGCCTAAGCTAGTTTGATTGTGTTCAGCTGAGCAGAATTACTATCGGATTGTTCCTTCAAAGAATAGAGTATAAATAGGTATCATCCCAAACAACCTAAACTGTAGCCACGTTATTTAACAGTTGTCACGCTTTTCAATGACGTTATGTGGAATAGTGAAAAAAATATCGTGGATTCTGGATTGTGTAAAGATATGCAGTTCAAAGCTGGATTATGTATGCCTAATTATAATCAAACGCTTCAAAATTAAGCTGTCTAAAACAGTGAAAACAAATTAAGCACTCAGCAGAAGTCACAATGGCAGTGATGTGAAAGGCAAAGTGGTGTCTTTTAACTTTGTAGAATAGAATTGATGTTTCGCTAATGTAAATCATTATGTTTTTAGAAGTCATAATTGAAAATGACGCATTAGAGGGTGAGAAAGTGTAAACAGAAGGAAAAGAATATAGTTACAAACTTACACGATGGGGTTTATTGTGATCAAACTTTTCTGTTGTGTTTTCCCTTTTTTTTCTTTCGCCGTTTGTCTCATTTTTTAATGAGAAAATAGAGATGGTGATAGAGACGATTATCGTGTTAGGGTCACACATGGTCATCCCAAATTATAAAATGCGTAAGTTTGTTATGTTTTCTCCAAACTTCTCACAGTTTGTTGTGACATTTTTTATATTTTTATATTTTTTTATTTTTATCGTGATAGGGATGACCATCGTGATAGAGATACGATAGATTTGGCCCTTCCTAACATGATATATTATAAAATGCTGTCGTGGATATGACGTAAGCAAAATGTTAGATTTCATGTTTGTGAGGGGCCGGTCAAAAAACATAAAGGCACTCGTGGGAAGGTCATCCATACAAAAACCTCAACTTACATGTTTATCTTTTAATATAATAATAATGTTATCAAGACTCACTTAAACATTTTTTTATGTCAAAACGAGCATAACTCAACTGACATACAACATGTGTTGTGATAAAGTAGATTTACAATATTCTTCAATTGAAGCTACAATCGCAGGAAGTTTAGAGGGTAAAAAATTTAATCGATATAGTTGCACTTGCAAATATTGTACTCATGTTTGAACCGGAGTTTAAATATTTGATTTTGATGTGATTTTAATTTTGATTCATTTTAGTTATTGTATTTATTTCTTTTTAAAGTGGCATCAAAGGCTACAATGAATAACACTTGAGAGTATAAGAATTAAAATAGACATTAATANATTAATATATATATATATATATATATATATATATAAAAAGTCTAATACGAACCAAACCTAGAACTACAATAAAATCCAAAATAATATGAATTTGTGTTTGTTGGTCCCCTTTTTGGGGCCAAAAGTAAATTTGTGAAAAGTGAGGGGACGTGTGTAGAAAATGACGTGGCATCTGAGTGGATGCTTTGTATTACAAATTACATACAACCTTATTAGCTTTGAGATTCTCTGCTTCGCTGTCATTTGTACAACCTCTGTTTTAAAGCCTTTTTTCCCCTTTCCTCTATCTTTTAACAGAATCCAAATTAAAGTCTCAATTCAAAGAATATTGTACTGCGTTGTTGTGACATTTCTTTATTTTATTCAACTTTAAAAGGCATTGCCATTTTGTCATTTAATATCACTTCTATTATTATAAATCTAAATTAACTGACTCTAACGTAACATGATTGTCAAATATTAATAAATTTACATCCTTCTCCTCTACTATTTTCTCGTTAATTTAAATGTGCTTACCATTGTCACAATAAAAAAACACATCAATTGTTGTATTTATTATGGTGTCTATATTTTATTAAAAAGGCTAAAGTTTTATCTTTCGGTCGACAAATTTGGTAAATAGACAAGTTTAGAAGTCTCACGTGCTATTAAATTAATTATAATAGTAAGTCAATAATAAGAGGTTAAAACAATCTGTGAGGGTCTTTTTTGAGGAAATAAAAAACAATAACTTAAAAGGTTATATTATATGTTTAATTATTGAACTTTAACGTTGGTGTCTATTTTATTCTAAACTTTCGAAAGTATTTTGATTTTTTAAAATTAAGTCTATTTTCTTTCAATTTTTTACAATAATTTTTTTTTATCTTAATTGAGTAGATTAGTTGAATTCTTAACTAAACTTTAAAAATTAAAAATAAAATTTTTTAAAACTACTTTTTTATTTAAAAAATTAACTTGGTTTTTGACCGTAGATAACAAAACAAAAAAATTGAAAGGTTTTATAGATTTAATTTTAAAAAAATTAAAACAAACAATCAATTATCAAACAAGTCTTAAATTTTCAATTTAATATACAAATGTTTCAATTTTATGTTACTTAGGCAAACAAAATGTTTAAAAACTAATTGAGACATAAAATTTAAATTTATAATTTTGTATCTAGTAATTCAATTTTAGTCTTTATATTTTTCATACGTCCAATTTTAATTTTCATATTTTAAATAAATATTAAATTAATTATTGTCCTTTTTTTTAACTACTTTTTATTTATTATTAGCTTTTATCACTATAAATATTAAAAATATATTTAGATATTTTAATTTTTTTCAAAAAAATTATTATAATTATTTAATCAATTTTGATAAAAAATAAGTTCGATACTAAATTTAAGATTATTTAAAAGTTAAAAAATTAAAATGGAACAATACAGACCAAAATGATATTTTAACCTTTCACTAACCTAAAAAAATCCAGGATTAAAAGACACAATTTGTAAATTAGGAAGTTACAGACAAATTTAGTAAGAGTTTGAAGCCTGAAAAAGTTACCTTACAGTTACAGCAGAGCTTTTGGAGCGTGGATGCTACGCGCCAATGGATGTGAGAAAAGGTAAGTAGGAGTAAAAGGGCTCCACTGTTCAGCCTCCACTTCCGCCATTTTGCATGGACTGGACGCCACCGCCCACCGCCCACCACCACCACCAGTTTCTTCACATTCTTCATTCCTTTCTCCCTCTCTTTTGCCGTTTATCTTTTTCTCTCTGTAAAAACTAAAAACCCCAAATTCTCTGTTCTTTCTCCTACTCATACTTCTCTCTCTGAATTGAATGATTCTACCACGTGGGTCATCTCTAAAAATTCCCCATCTTTTCTTTCTTTCCTCCTGTTCATGGCTCTCGTGTTCTCTGGTATACTCCCTTTTGCAAATTCCTTTTCTTTTCACTTTTCTGTTCTCAAATTCATTGGTTTTTTTGGTCTTTTATGCACCTTTTTTCTTCTTTTTTTGTTTCGTTTAGTTTCAAGTTCATTTTAGTATTTTCGGATCGGTTCTTGATTCTCTGTCATAATTGTCGATACCAGTGAGTGAGCTTTTGGTTTTTCGTGGTCCTGAATCTTATCTATTTGCGTTTCCTTCTGGTTAAGATGGGGTTTTCCCTTTCTGTTTCTACATCGCTATTTGGTCGGTTCTCCAATATTTCCAGTCTTCGAATTTGATTTATTCTCTGTATGTATATTTTGTTTGTTCCTCTGGATTTGAGTTAAATCCTTTGTGTTGAGGGCAAATTCTATTTTTAGTTCTGGTGGCTTTTCCCTGAAGATTTGTGGAAATTCATCTCTTCCCTTGATTTTTTTTTCTCTCACTTTTAGGGCTCATATCTTTAGTTCCCTACTTTTTAGTCTGTGGTGGCTTTCCTTTCTGTTTAATTCTTTCTTTGTTCTTCATGTTTTCTATGGGACTTTCAGTTTGAATTCTTCTGGATTCTATTTGGTTCTCACTTACTGCTTTGCAGTTCATGTTCTGGATGTTAGAGTAGCTTTCGTAACACGTTTTAATTAAAGCTGGCAAGTTTGTTTTGCTTTGTGTTATCGATTCTTCAAGTTTTTTAGCTTGATTTCTTGCTTTGGAAGGATTGAATGGAAAATGAATTTAGAAGGAAGCTCTACTCTATTTTCTTTTTCATTGTTAGTTCTCTCACTTGTCTTTTCCATAGAACATCATCGTATCTAATCTTTTTAGATCCTTCTGTTTGCCTCTTGCAATTCAGCTGTTCTTTCTCTCCCTTGCTGGTTAAAAAATTGTTAGAGGCCAACAATGCCGTGTTTGTCGCCTGAACTTTTCAGTTCAGAACTCTCATCTTAACCAATGATTTATACACTACACGTTCTATTTTACAGTGTTCTCTCGGGATGTTTGTTCTTTTGTATGCTTATCCTCAAAATCTCATGCTTCTTTTTGACGTGTCCATTTCTTTCATAACTTCGAATCATTGGGAAAGTATTTTTTCACCTGAGAGAGTTTCTCTGTTTAATTTATGAACATCTTGTTTGAAAATCAGTAGTTTTTGTCAATAGTCGTTAGAAATTTCAGGGGAGTGCAATTGAATTATAGATTTGGAGCGTTCTAAAGTCTTTGAATTATCTTTCCCTTTTTTTTTTTTGGGATGAGGCATCGTTTGTTCATCAGTTGTCAAAACATCTATAAGAATTTTTTGTTTCTCTTGCCATCTTCATAAAATGCACCTTTGTGCGGTTAGTTTTATTTTCTGCTTCATGGTTTCTTACTAGGTTATGCTTGACTTTCATTTGCAGGATGAGTGTACCATCCAAGTTCTGTTCTGAGAGGGATATCCAGCAGTAAGGTCAACGGATATGGGAGCCTCGAGTTCTAAAGTAGAGGAAGATAAGGCCCTTCGACTATGTCGTGAAAGGAAGAAGTTTGTTAAGCAGGCCCTTCATGGAAGATGCTCACTAGCAACAGCCCATGCTGAATACATTCAGTCATTGAGATGTACAGGGACTGCTCTCAAGATATTTGTACAACCTGAAGGTCCAATAGAATCACCCTTATACACTTCCAATATTGCAACTCCTGAGCCCCTTGCCTTTACTGAAAAATCGTCTCAATTTTCATTTTCTCCATCCTTCTCACAACATGTGGATACTGCTGGTAATCTTTCTCCATCACCTTCTCCTCCTACTTCAAGTCGGTTTCAGGCAAATCATATGCAATTCAGGGGTACTTTTGCTCACAAGGTTGAAGAAAAATTGCCCTCACCTGTTATTGGAACTATAACCTCATCAGACATTCCAGCTAGTGCCACACCTCAAACCTTCGAAAGACCTCAAACACTATCATTTGAAGGCTCTTCTGCACCTCAGGAAGGAGGTTGGGATTACTTTTTTCCTTCAAATAATCATGAATTTTCCTTTCAAGATGGGAATGGTTTGAATAATGGAGGGTTTGAGTTTGAGAATGCTGGTGGTGGAAGATACTTTAAGGAAGAGGATGGAAATTTTGAATATGGAGATAAAGAAGGGAAGGGTTCTTTACATGGTGGGGAGGAATCTCAAAACTCGGAGGATGAGTTCGATGAACCTGCTTCAGAAACTCTGGTGCGAAGTTTTGAAAATTTTAACAGGGTACACGATGATGGAGCAGCAAATGCTTCTCCTACTTTGCATACTGTAAAAAGTATAGCTTCAGAGCCTGAGTTAGTGAATCAGGGGAAGAACCATTCTCCTGGTTTGTCACCTTTACGAACCACGTCTTCAGTAGTTCCATTTACATCTGTTTTTGGTAAAGCAACTGCAAAGGAGGACAGTATTGAGAATACAGCCGTCAAGGACTTATTTTCAAGCATGAAGGAAATTGAGATTCTCTTTATAAAAGCTTCTGAATCTGGCAAAGAAGTTCCAAGAATGCTGGAAGCAAATAAGTTGCACATACGTCCAATTTTTCCTGGAAAAGAAAGTAATTTCTTACTCTCTCTCTCTCTCTCTCTCCCTGTCCTTCTGTGTGTGTGCGCATATTACACAAAGCTTTGAACTTATGGTGAACTTCATAGATTTGGTTTTTCTTTCTTAATTGATAATGTGATCCACCCTATAAACAAGAAAGGTATCAGGGATTTACCTGAAGCCTAATGGGGCGATGGTGCTTCATGATTTGGTATGGTTCTTTCATTATTTCAACGTTGCAGTTAAGTTATTTGGAGTAGTTGTGTAGTGATCAGCTCAGCCGATCACTTGACATTGTAATTCTTTTTAAGGATTTAGATGTCTGAAAGGTTTTTCTTCTTCTTCTTCTTCTCTCTCTCTCTCTCTCTTTTCCCCCTCCCTTCCTCTCTCTCTCTCGTGAATATCTTGTGAAAATATTTTAACTGGATTGGTTTTCCACCTGTGCAGACCCACCATTATCATCAACATTATTGAAGTCCTGCTTTTCATGTGGAGATGACCCGAGTGTTGTTCGTGAAGGTATAAGCCCCTGTGTTTGTTTGGTCTTCATAAATTATGAATTAAGTCTGTTTATGAATTACTAGCTCTTCAGTTTATGAATTATCTATCTCTTCAGTTGATCTGGAAGGTCCAAACTCTCTTTGTTAGTTAAACTCATGAGGTGAAATAACTTGTCAATGTTTATTTGTTGAAATGTCTGAATTGTGAATTCCCAATGTTGATGACTTCCAAACATTATTTCACATGTCTATGACATCCATCTTAATTACTAGGTTTAATATCTCCTTGTGGGCATCGCTTACTAGACTTTTCTGTTTGTTTGTTTTGTTTGTTTTTTTTGTTTTTTGGTAATTTTAAGATTTAAGATAGATCTTATTCTTTTGGATTAGAATCCCTTTTTATAGTTAGGGTTTACACTCCTTTTTTACAAGGCTTGCTTTTTTGGATGCCCTAGTACACGTAATTTCTTAAAAAAATGGATATATACATAAAGAGGCTATTTTATTAACTTCGGAAATTCGGGTACAAACAGGGGAGTCCTCCCTTTATATAGGTTCGGTTATTATAGGTGAAGGCTTAGGTTACAAATACGTACTAAAAGTAAAAGGTATGATCCTACTAACTAATCCTTAAAACTTAAACAAAAATGAAATCAGGATTTTTGCATTGTCATTTTCTCATTTTTCATCATCATTACTTAGAGCATTATCAGTGGCAGGAAAGTACTGTTGATTCATTGTTCAGTTATGTTTGTTGGTTCTTGCAATGCCTGTCGCTAAACATGATGGGTTGACAAATAGAACGAGCAAGTCCTTATGTCTTATGTAGTTTTCTTGTTGAATGAGCGTATGAAATTATGTACTGCAATGGAAGTAGCATTATTTCTCATTGTTCTTTCGTGCCGTAGGCTTGTATATGTTGAATCAGCTTGGAACATCTAATTAATTTTGAAACATGCTAGTCTTGTTCCCTCTATAACTTCACTGAGATGCTTGTATGACTCTGTTGAGATATTTTATGAGCCCACATTTCTGTATTGATAAGCTATGGTTGAATGAGATAAATGTAGTCAATTCATGTAACTATTCACTATGATATGTTCATTAATCAGTTGTTGCTCTTTGTGTTATCTTAGAGCCGGTTCAAACTGCAACAAAGTACTTGACTTGGCATAGGACCACGTCATCACGCTCCTCTTCATCCAGGAATCCTTTGGGAGGAAACTCAAAAGAGGATGTTGAGGACCAGTCTAGCAACTTATTCGAGAACTTCTGCATGAACTCAGGCAGTCATGCTTCAACCTTGGATAGGCTATATGCATGGGAAAAGAAGCTCTATGATGAAGTCAAGGTACTGCCGACGATTATCCTTTTACTCATTTTTCCTATTTTATGCATCTTTAGATTTCAGAAATGACTTGTCACATGTCAAGGTAAGTCTTTAAAATAGGTTTTGTTTTGTTAATTACAGGCTAGTGAGATGGTCAGGAAAGAGTATGATCTCAAATGTAAAATGCTACGGCATTTAGAATCAAAGGAAGTTGGTCTACCAAAAATTGATAAAACACGAGCTGTTATCAAGGATTTACATTCCAGAATCAGAGTGGGAGTTCATAGAATAGATTCTATATCAAAGAAGATTGAAGAATTGCGAGACAAAGAGCTCCAACCACAACTCGAGGAGTTGATTGAAGGGTGAGTTCCTTTTTTGCTGCCATCATGCTTGGTTTGTTTTCAACAGATTCATTTTAGAATATATATGCTTTTTGTTTGTTGCATATTTTTGGTGATAATTAAGTTATCTTGATATGTCGGTGTAGTGTTTATCTTTGGGTCGTAGTTTTGGGGATTCACCACTTTGTACTTTTCATTTGGACAATGATTAGGTTAAGTCGGATGTGGGAAGTGATGTTTGATTGCCACGAGCATCAACTACAAATCATCAAAGCAGCATCCTACCATGGCACCATGAAAATCTCGATGCAGTCTGAAACAAGGAGGCACAACACCATTTATTTAGAAACCGAACTCGCATCTTTATCATCAAGTTTTATGAAGTGGATCACAGCCCAGAAGTCGTATCTGCATTCGATAGATGGGTGGCTTCTCAAATGTGTGGCTCTACCTCAAAAAGCATCCAGGGGAAAAAGGAGAGCACAAGCTCCATCCATCAAAACGTATGGACCACCCCCTATATACATTACGTGTAGCGTCTGGTTGGAAAAGATTAATGATTTACCTACAAAGGAGGTCGTAGATTCGATAAAGGACTTGGCAGTTGAAACTGCCCGTCTTTTGCCACACCAAGAGAAAAACCCAGGGAAGAGGAAGGTTGGGAAAAATCTTTCAATCTTAACATCGTTCAAGGCTGGGAATGACAGTGAGTCAATGGGGAATAATTTGTTACAAGGGGAAGCATCAGAGAGCTTGATCTCTGGTTTTGATCATTTCAGACCAAGCTTGGTTAAGTTTTTTGAAAAGTTGAATAACTTTGCAGATTCTTCTGTGAAAATGTATGCAGAACTTGGGAAGACCATTCAAGATTTCAAGAGTAATTATGAACAGTGGAAATCCCAGAGACTGGAAAAACAAACGGGCATCTGAGTATGAAGAAGAAATTGAAAGGAAGGTCACAGGATTTGTATATGAAAAGACAAAATAAAGAAGGCTGTTCTCTATGTCTTACCTACCGAAACTGAAGCAGAAAATAAAGGAGAAGCTGATGTAAGCAGCAGATATAGATATATATATATATATATTTGAAGATAAGAAAATTGATGTTGGAAGGTGTAATTACAGAGTTTTACATTACACGTCAAAATAGAATCAATTTGCTGAGTTATTAGGCATTGTACAGTTCTATTTTCTTTTCCCCAAAACATGAAGACACCTTCAAGTTCATTCATATGAAAAACTTTATCACATTCACATCATTCATTCATTCATTCTCATTATACAACTTCATTTTAGGATTTGATGAATAAGCAATGTAGGATAGCATATATTTTGAAGGGTATTATCCTTTTTCTATGGAAGAATCTGAAATCTGTCTCGTTTATTCAGAAGGTGTTTGGTTAAAGTCAATTCATCTGTGGGTGGATAAAAAATCTTTGCCATTATAACTAAATATTCATCATTTAGTAGTAACCATTTGATCATTTAATGAATATTTAATTGCTTTCAATTGAATAGATCGTAATTGTTAGGCTATAGTTTTATCAAATTATCGTTGCACTGAAATATCTTCCTCATTTCTTGTCTGCACGTAGGCAGCATGTGCTTTGTTATCCGAATATATATATATATATTCCAATTTGGCTTCTTATCCTTTTTAAAAAGGGTAAAAATTTCATTCCAAATATGCTATTTTCTTTTTCAATTAAGTTCTTGCAACCACTTCTATTCTCTATTTTACCCACTTTTATGCATTTCATCGAACAAACTCTTCTTACTCATTTATTATAGTTTTTTTTTTTCTAATTTCTTTTTATGTGTGATTATAGTGAGATGCACAGAGATAATGTGTAGCTATTTTTCAAATTCTAAAATCTAAACTAATAATCCAGGTCTTAAAATTAAACAAAATTTAATTTTCAAAGTAAGAGAGGAAAAGCAAATTACGAAACAGGCCCCTCATGCAATCCCACTCACGAGCACGCATACAATTCTCATTTTATTTTTTAATTTTTTTTAAAAAAAGGAAGAAGAATAAGGAGAAAAAAAAAAGCGGGAAAGAAACATAAATAACTGAATGTTAGAAAATGGGAAGAGAGACAATTAACGAACCTGGATGGATGGATTGTGTTTTCTACCACAGCTTCATGCTATGATCACACCTTTCCTCCATCACTTTCGTCTTTCCCGTTACCTTCTTCACCAAGATCTTGCACAACACTTTTGCCTTAATCGTCCATGTCTTCACCCAGTACACCTTCAGCTTCAGTGGAGCTTTCAGATCCACCCTCAGTCTCATTTTCCCTTGCTTCTCCCAATCCTGCAATGCTTTCCCCCCACTGCTCGATAATCTAATACCAGATCCTTTCAACTCTACTGCCATAACCGTTACGTTGCTCGACGGCTGATACAACAGCGGTAATGCACCTTTGCACAGCATCACATCCGAGAAATAGACCATGACGCTGCTGTTTTTCTCGTAGTAGATTCCGATCTTTTTATTCTGGTTTTCGGCTCGTAAGGCGACGTTGAATTGGGGAGAGATTGAGGTGGTGTTCTGTTTGAACCCGTTGATCGAGACGGCGAGGATGGAGTAGCGAGGAAAGACGGGTTGGAGGATTAGGAAGAAGAGGGCGGAAGCAATGCCGGTGAGGACGAGGAATAGGATGAGGAGGAGGAGAATGAAGGAGAGAAATCGGCGGCAGGGGCAGGGGCGGTGGTTGTGGCGAGTGTAGAGGTTGAAGCGAACAGCGTTTTCAGGAGGAGGAACTCGGTAGACTTGGTCCTTGGGGATCTGGATGACGTAGGTGCCAGGAGGAGGGTTTTTAGGAGGGGGAGGGAGAGAATTGCCGGAGTTTACAGAATTATTATTAGAAGCAGAATAAGGGTGAAGGGAGTCATCAGTGGGGTGAACACGTTCCGCCATGGAAGCACGTACAGTAGAGAACCGAGGTATAGGAATCGAAAGAGAGAAATGGAAGTGCGTAAAACAGGAAAGAAACAGAGAAGAGGAGGAAGAAGAAGAAAGAGGTGAGCCGCTGCTCTGCCACTCTGCTTTTGTTTTCTTCCATCTTATTTTATCATGACGTGAAATCGTGACTGCATCACCCCTATTTTTAAATAAATTATGAGGATTCTCTATCATTTTTTTTTTTAACTTTGAAAACAAAAATTATTTAATACTTTTTACCATTCACTTAAGGGATATTAAAAAAAAAAACTTGGATTGGATTATCGATTTTGGATTGGATTCAAATAATTGAAAATTTTATAGGTTAGGTTGGTTCATGGATTCACCTAATACTCACAAACCAATCCTAACCAATCAGAATTTATTATTAACTTAAATTTTTTTTTTTTGTTATTTATAATACAATTATTTATGTTTATATTGATTTTAATTCTATTTAATTTCATACTTTTTAAAATAATTTATTCAGAAAATTTTCACTGAAGTAGTTATCTAAATTCAGTAGTTAATCTAAATTCAATATATAAAAATTCAATATATAAAAATAATCCTAATTAATCTGAACCAACCCAATTCAAATATTTCACGAATTCATTTTTTAATAAGGACTATTTGGATTGAAAAATTTACAACAACCCAACTCATGATCATCCCTTATTTGTCTACTCACCAAATCTTTTTTTTTAAGGGTTAGAGAACATTTTGATCCCTCAACTTATAGTTATCACTTTATTAGAAGTGTAGGTATGAAAAATAATTTCTAACATTGTTTTTCCACGTACATAAACACAGATTTTAGATCAAAGAAGAGAGAAATATAGTTTTTTAAGTCTCCCGTCAAGAAAATTATTAAATGTATAAATTTCAATGTTACTTTAATTTTCTCAAGACGTCAATAAGTTTCAATAATGAAAAAAAGTATAGTCAAAAGAGAAATATTAAAGAAATATTAAACGATAATCTAATCTTAATAATGTGCAATTTGGAACATTTGATAGAAACCGAAACAAGCCACGTTTAGGATTAAATTTATGCTCATAGGATCAAAATCCATTTTGTGCCGAAAAAAATTGAGATGAATTCAGTCCGAGTAGGGGAATGATTTAACGCCCTAATCTGTGTCCCCTAAAAGTCACCACGAAAAGGTAAGTATAAAACTTTTAGGCACTAATTGTAGGCTTTAGATTAATAAACCAGAAATAAAAAGAGATTCAAATCTGCCATGGGAGGCAGTACAAAGCCTGCAGCAAGATGACCCACTATACGACTATGCTGCCAGTTTTAGAGGATACTAAAATCAAAATGGCCCCCTCTTCTCCTTGCTGGCTTTTTTCTATATATATATATTATATATATATATATATACTAAACAAAGGCAGGCCAGCATCACAAAATAAAATCAAAGGAGTTTTTAAGGTTCTTTTGTTGTTCAAACACAAAGGACGAAGGGTGCCATTTTAAACCACAACACTCCCAGAGTCACTAAATAAAGGTTGGTTCCCATCTACTATTGATGGACAACAAAGCCTACCACATCTCCTGTGCACCAAAATTAGACCACTAACTTACTACCATCTTCCAACCCCTTCCTCCTCAACAGAAGAACATGGAGTTGCAAACCTTCTCCTGTAACCTGGGCAGTTGGGGAACAGGAACTGCCCCAGCACTTGTCAGCCCGCCATCGCTCGAGGCTGTCTCGGATGTTTCTTCAAATTTGATGAACTGCCCAATCTGGGTGGCTGCCAAGTGTGCGTAGCAAACAGGAGCAACTACAACAATGACACGAGAACACAATATTACTAAAAGCCACAACTGAGTTCTTTGGTTTGATACGCTCAAGGGCAACAACTTAAACAAAATGTTAAATAGTAGATGAACTTGGGAACATTGACTTACCGACAGAAATAGCAGTAGTACTTCTTTGGTATCTGTATACACGATGATAAAAACAACATATTATGAACCCGTGAATGAAGAATGTAATATTTATTTCTGTTGAATATTTTACTTACACATAGGATAGAGAGTGCACTAGTTCTTGCAGGTCATCTGCAGAAAAACCGACTTCATCTAACAGAACGTGATAATGAGTTGGCCTCGTAGTGCCCTTGGAGAGTATAAAGAGAGAAAAAATTAGCAACCAAACAAAAGAAACAGCTAACAGGAATGATTTTGAAAGAGAATTTTAAACAAAAAACTCACAATCATTCCAGCATGAGCACAGAGATAGAAATCGTTGTTTCTTGGATGACAAATTTTGTTGTCAATGATAGTTCCTACACAGAAGGGTAAATAGTTATGTATTCAGAGGGGTAGAACAATTGCAATACACGCCATAAAAAATCTATAGGAATACCGGGAGGAACGTTGTCAGGAGATCCAGCCTGAAAGAACTTAGTGTGATGGTTCTTCTGTGCAACGATCACCACAAACTTGGGGGACCAATTTTCATCAAGGAACTTGCAAGACTACAGACATTTTAAAGATTTAAGATTATCTTAAACTTCTAATTGAAGGATCATAAAAGACGTTAATAATTATTATTTAACCAAGCCGCCATTCACAAAACCTGGATGATCTGATCTAGTTCTACATTCAGAACTTGGTTGAACTGGGATTCACTGACACCATCCCTACGCAGAAACAAGTATAAAAGCATCCTTTAGGAGCATTCAAAATATACACAGAAGCTGTGCTAACATAACAAATAACACAAATTAGTTGTCTCAAACGTTAAAAAGCCACATTGAAGCAAATGTCACAAGACCATGCAAACTATAGTATTAAGAGAAATGCTTGCCTGAATATGATAATCTGATCTGGCTTTCTTTTCCCTGAACTAGTATAGAAGTCGAGTAGAAGCTCCCTGAAATTCAAAAGAGAAAGCGAACTTCTGAAGTCAACAAACCCCACGAACCATAGGAATAAAGCTATTGTTTCATGCAGGAAGATATGAGTATACAGTAATTAGTAATTTTAGAACTTTATATATGTAAGGCAGTATTCAAAACATAGCCAATACTTGACAATACTTGGGTGAGCCGTAGATCAAGTACCTTGAGAAAATTTGTAGTGGATTTGGAACCAAGCATCACAAATTCATACATTTTTTTTTATCAAGTACCTTTGCTAAATAACTCCCAAACACATCCTCGGCTCTTCAAGTTTTCAGCTTTGTGAAGTAAGATTCAATTGCTACATATGTGAACTGAATTCTAGGTAAATTTTCAAAAACAAGAAATAGACCTTTAAAATATTCTTTAATTTTTGCCTAAACTTTTGGAATAAAGGAACTATAATGCAATCAGTATATAGTTATCAAATGGGACCCAACATAATACAGCAACATCTTGAGTTCAAGAAAAAAATATCCAGCAACCATGACTTTAAATATAAGCTATCAAACCTCATTATGCCATCATCTTCAGTATCAGAAATACGCTTATACAAAGAATCTATCATCTCCACTTTCGGTGATTGGGTACGTACTGCAGCTCGGTAACGAGAAATCAATGGCCACTGTCTGGAACTGACCACCTACAGAATAGGTAGGAAGACATTTCCATAGAATCTTATTGATCAAATTATGGTCAAAGATACAATCAACACTTAGATAATATTAGAAGGCATGCTAAAAGGAAGACAATAGGGCAATTGGGTGACATAATAAGTACGGAATCACGCGAGTTACCGCAGCAATAGACGGAATATCTGACTGTCCTGGAGAACCATGTGAAACATCCATACCCAGGATAATTGTGGGAACTCTTGAAACCATAGGAATGGATGGAGAATGCTCGACGGCTAACAAGGAATTAAGCCCACCAAGCTACAAAAGATGAGAGGATTTAGCCAGAAACATGCAACATTTAACAAACAGAATCACCAGGCATATGGCACAAGCTCATCCCCAGTGCAAGAAAAGAAGCAAACGGAGTACACAATATACCAATAAAACACACGCAAAAATAGACTTACCTTAGCGTTGATCTTAAGAAGCACATTTGTGAGGTATTGATCATTCACCCGTGTAGGAGCAATACATTGAGTAACAATTCCAAATTCTGCAAGATTCTTTTTCTTCCAAGGACCTGGGTGAAAATAAAATTGTCAACTCCATCTTCGGACAACCAATCATATTGCGGTGTGCTCAAGTAAACTTTACCATAAAGATCAGAATTCTTTCTCTCAGGGAGTAGACAAAGAAGGAATTGCGGTTGTCCAGGAAGTTTAGACTGAACTTCCTCAAACATCTTCTCAACTCTCACCATAGGTGGTGCACGTCTGAACTGTGGATTTTCTTCAAAAACATCAAAAGGCGCCTCTATTGCCTACAAACCAAAAAGGTATTTCAATCAGTATTGAGTATTTGTAGCAATGAACTATAAACCTTAGCTAACTTACAATGCCTTTCATATCACCACATTTGATCAGGTCTCTGACAAGGCCACGTGTATCACAGCGCGCTGAAAAGTTCACCACCGCCCATCGCTCTATTTTGGTAGGTTGAGCCAATTTCTGAAATTCAACAGCACTGTAAACCACACAGTATTAACAAGAAAATTACATAATGAGGGAAATACCAACCTTATTATTGAAATTCCACCGGCCATTCCGAGGAAAAAAATCTTCCCCATTGCCCACTTTCAACTTCATAATTAAAAAAGTCCATCAGAAAACTAACAAAATTAAGTGGTCAAGTAGACAGAACAACAGGCCAAATGCAAGTAATACCTTGGGTGCAGGTAGAACACGACCTTCAACTTGAATAAAGCTTGAATTAATAGCAATTCCACATGACCGTAACATTGGTTCAGCATCATATTTGTTCCTTTTCAATGACTGCATGGACCTCAATGATTCAGTATTAAGAATCAATAAAAATAAAATTCAAATGTTGCGTGAGAAAGACAAGATCTACCTCAGACAAAACCCTCATTCTTTCTTGTGGCTTTTGCCTAGATTTTTCAACGAGTGAGGCTCTTTGAAACGTGGACAGTGCTTTTGTGTATCGTTGCAGTGATACCAAGGAGCACAACTGAATAAGTAAGATCAAAGTAATCATGAGCAAGAAAAGCAATCACTAGCATTATGATCTTTTCAAGTTTAAGAGGTACTAATTGCTCCACCTCAACAGGGATATAAGTGGGGCGCTTGGGCTTCCCCACATTTATACAAGGAAGATCTGATGAATACCGAAGTTCAATGTTTCGATGCTTAACAAAATAATCATAAACAGTGATTTCAATGCAATCTTCTTCACTTCCACCTTTCTGTTTCAAGGTAAACCTAAAACATGCACCAAAAATAAAGTTATATATCCAAATAAGAAATGAGACAACATTTAGGAGCCATTTGGAAAACAATTCCATCTAGGTCTTCAAAATGCTTGCAAAAACTGTGAAATGCATGAAAATTTAATTCTATTCTGCACATCAAAATTATTATTTATAATTCCAATAAACAAGAAGGGATATTGATAAGGAGACATGAAAAGAATACAAGCAAAAATAGTATCTAAAAACAATTTCTAAATACCTTTCTACAGAATGATTGTTCGAAAAAAAAAGAAAAAGAAAGGGAAAGCAAAAACAGCAAAAAATGTTTTGAAAATTATTTTCAAACCCCATGAGTCAAAATGTAGTGAACACTAATATCACTATTTATTGAAAACTAGAACTTAAAAATGATAAGGAAATGGCAACAAGATAACAGCAAGAAAATAATACGTTTGCTCTTTACAAGGCTTTTCACTTAATCCAGTAATCTTGTATTCTTGATTCGATGGGCTTGCTCGAATCCTCAGATTCTTCAGTGTCCGTTTAGCCTATTATATAAACATATGAGAAGCTGTAAGACAATGCAAAAGACGTAGCACAAAAAAAAAAAATCAATCAACCATTGGTCACCTTGGTCCAGTCAAGTGAGAAAGGATCTCTCACATTCTGGTTTGCAATTAAAAAGTCCACAACAGGACCAGGCTGAATAATCATAGTAGTGGAAACATCTAAAGGGAAAAAAAATAGAATCAATTAGATTATTAGTAAATCCAAACATAAGAGAACGGGTATGATGACAAAGACTTGCCAATATTCAAAGAGAGGCCACTCTGGGTTGTTCTAAAACTAGAGTGAAAGCCTCTGCAGCCAAGGACACCACCGCCTACATCAGTACAAGAGTTTGGGTCATTGTGGAAAAATGACTGTCTGACAAGGAGGCAACCTCTGCAATAAAGCAGGTTTGTGTTAGAGAAAGTATCAAAATAATCCTACAGTCAGATGTCTCTTTTCAGGGAATGAGTAAAACCAAAAAGTTGAACTTACTGCTTGGATGCATTCTGCCTTAAGATAATATCCAGTACCCTGATAGCCTCTTGGAAATTCTCAGATTCCTGACCACGTAAAGCACTTGCTATAGCCTGCATAGGTATCTTAGCTGCAAAGCTAATTTCTACCTTGAATGATTTTGAACGGTAGGGCCGTTTCATCCTTTTTCGGTCTCCATCATTGGGACTTCCATGACCATCAGGACTACAGTTACCATTGTTCCTGTAGGAATTAAACTATATGATGTAGTGACAAACAAACTGGTTTGATTTGACAAATATTACTCAGATAGTTTCAATCATAATGAAGAACAATTATAACCATACCTGTTTGACGTGATATCCTCAAGAACAACGGTAAATTCAAGTTTATTCCGCGGGAGAGGACCAACAGTGAATAAACTTTTCTCTCCATCATAAGCAAAATCCTTACCCGCCAATTCTGAATTATAAGTTTCATGAACCTTGTCTATAACTTTTCTTCCTACGCCCTTGCCATCAACAGGGCGACCATCTTCATATGAAAGTGAAACCTATAAATTGTAAATGATCCTTAAAAATAAATATGATTACCATGAAATACCTCTAGATAAATATCATATAAGCTCTAAGCAGAAGTGCTGAATGTGAATACCGAGAGTACAAATTGGTTTAAAGATAAGAGGACAAATATGAAGAAAGGAACGTACACTGTAATGGAAAAAATGCCCTTCTATATTAGTCACATTGACTTTAAAATGATTTGTAAGCAGAGATATCTTCTGGCCTTTTGAAGCAAGGCCACGTCGGGCGATAGGAACCCTCACAACCTTCTTCTTCACAAATTCTGGAGCCTGCTCCAGCTCAGCTTGAATCGGAACAACATTAGGGGGAATAGGGGGAGGGGGAGGGGGAGGCGGCAATGCCCCGTCAGCTCCATTTCCGGCTCCATTTCCATCTGGCTCATTTGAACTCATCCTGAAGAAATTTACACGACTAATAAGTCACAGGATACATAAACAAGGAACTATTAAGATCGAAAACCCACAATTCATACGCATATGCTAACCCAATTACCAACCGTCAAATCCAAAATTCCCATTCAAAATAGTTAGAGTTGAAAAACCTATATAGTACCAAGAAATATTCAACGCTATGGAAGACGATAATTGTAATTAACCATAGTAGCTAGTCTCGTCAAAGTTCCAGAACAGACAAATCATATGAGAAACCTCTTAACCGGAAAGAATTTCACCAGACACGCACCGAAAAACTCACATGACCGATTGCCAGTGACATCAAGTTGAAACACTAAATTCTTGGACAAATAATGATGACGTTTATGATAATGACATTAAGGACCCAACTAACAGACGCGCAACGAAACACTAAATTCTTGGATAAAGAATTTCACCAAACGCGCAACGAAAAACTCACATGACCGATTGCCAGGGACATCAAGTTGACACACTAAATTCTTGAATAAATAATGATGACGTTCATGATAACGACATTAAGGACCCAACTAACAGCAAAAATGCGTAAAGGATATACCATAAAAAGGCATTACAAACTAGAAGTCATGGTTTCAATATTCGACTAGAGAATAGTGTCTTTGAATAATGAAAAACAAAGAAGCGAGACAGCTTAAAGAAACATCAGCGACAGAAATGAGCATATCCTAATCCCTATCCAACGAAGAGGAGCCATAACATTAAGCAGCTGGTCCAACACGTAATTTAGAAACTATAAGAACATTCATAATCAGCATGCAAACACACATGCACATGAACTTCAGCAGATAAAGCCTCCTCTATGGATCTTGAGATGATCCACCAACGCTTCAAAACAGAGCCTCGGGACGAATCAACAATAAAAATAAAATTAAAAATATTAAAAAACGGCGTCGCACGTGGACAGTCCAGAAATTTAAAGCATTAACGATGAAAACTGAAGTTTCTTCGAAAACAAAAACAAAAAGAAGCCGATAGCCGAAAAATGCACTAACGAGTATGATCGGAAACAGAAAACACAAGCCGTTCTCCAGAAAACCGATTTAGGCTTGAAATCAGGGGAGAAAAAACGTCGAAACTACAGCAGAACGTGACAGTCTCAACAACGAGAAGAAAAACAAAAAAATTAAAAAAAAAAAATCAATTGTGAAGCTTTAAAGAAGGAAGAATAATCTGAGAAATAAAGTTAAAATAAAGCTAAAAAGGAAGAGCATTGTAGGGATGACAGTCGAGAGTAGCCGCATTTTCTCTCAAAAGGGAAAGAAGTAAGAGGATAAAAAAAGAAACAAAAGAGAAGGGACGAATATCATTCAGAAGCCATTAAAGCATGAGAGACAGAGCATGAGCTAAGAGATAGAAGAATGAAAACAGGAAGAGATGATGATGAAATCAGTACCTTAATCACAGAGACTTGAAAGGGAGAATGTGAAAACCCTAGAAACTGGAAAGATGAAGAGCATAAACTTTAGCACAGTCCGAGTCAAACTCAATTCTGCCTCGCTCTCTCTCTCTCTCTCTCTCTACGTATATATGTAAATGGATAGAGAGATGAAATCAGCCCCAATAACGACGTTATTTTCGCTCCCTCTCTTTCCTTTTATATAAAAAAAAATCTAAATCACAGCTCAGACTTGGCTGAATCCTAACCGTCTCTCACGTGGGTCCCACGATCCCCTTGGATCAAAAGATGAGCGAAATGGACGGTCACGATTGCATGGTAGCGTCTTCTTTACAACGTCACTCTGCGCTGCTCAACTTCTCGACTTCGCCGCGTGTTAAACAAACCCTACTCTCCAACTGACTTTTTTGCCACCATTAAAATCGCAAAATGGCGGCTGTGTCCTCTCCCCACATTATGATGCGTGGGTCCCATTCTTACTCGATTAACACGCATTTTTACGGTGTGGTAAAAATAAGCATTAATTTGTTATTTATGATACTACAGAAGCTGGACCCTTTTCTTTCCTTTTTTAATGAATAATTATTATTATTATTGATAATAAATGTAAAAGATAATTGTTTGAAAATTGAAAGTTAAAATTACTAAAAATATTTTTAATTATAGCAAAATATGATTCATTCACAATAATATTTTGTTAAATTTATAAGTACAATATTAGAATATATATAATATAATCAAGATCATGTATTTGATTTCAAGTCTATGGACGTCAAAATCATATTCTTGTAAATTAAATCATTTAGAAAAGTTATTTAAATTATTGATTTTTTCATAGATTTTATTTTTAAAACTTTTTAAAGATCTTATTATTAGTATTTATAGTATTATTGTATTTATAGTAATGTTACAGATTAATTGATGATATTTTCTATATTTATTAAACTCAAAAATGAATGAAAATTTAGAGATATATCCAACTAATATTTTAATCTTGTGAATATAATATAATATTTATAGCATAAAAATAATGATAGTGGTGTAAGATGTAAAAAAAATAATAGAAGTGGATGTGTTAAAAAATTTGTAGAAGTGGGTTGAACGATATCCCATTCCATTAAAATCATCTGTGTTATTTAATTTATTTACAGCGATTTAAAATTTTTTAATTCTATCTAAATAGTTTAAGCCGGTTTAGTAATCTCGTTTTTATTTTCGATTTTTTAAAATTACGTCTATTACTTTTTCATTCATGGTTCAATTCTAAATCAGATTTAAAAGTAAAATTAAAATTTTAAAAGTTACTTTTTAAATTTTTAAATTTTTTATTTGGTTTTTAAACTATTGTTAAAAAATATATACCAGAAATAGGGTTGGCAATGAGATAAGATGGGACATGATGAAGCGGGGCAGGGCGGGATGGGGCCCATTCCTGCCCCATTCATGATGAAGCAGGACTGCGAGGATTTTTAATCCCCATCCCTGCCCCATTCCCCGTTTTGAGGAGTCAGAGTTGGGGTCGGAATCCCCGTTCGGGGATCGGGTCTTGAATTCCCTCCATTAATTGTTCTTTTTATTTTTTATTTAAAATCAATAATTTTTTATATTTCTATTAAAATTATACACTTTTAAGGAATAAATTAGTATTATTATTGTTTTATTTATTTAATTTAATAATAAAAAATATTTTAACAATTTTTTGTTTTAAAATTTAATAAAAATTTAAAGTTAATTATATTATGAAAAAACTTTAAAAAAATAAAAGGGCTTTATATATATATATAGGTTGGGGTCATGGGACGGATATATACTCCCATTGATTTTCCATCTCGATCGCGATGAATACTACGAGGATTTTTGTTAACCTAACTAGAGGAATAAACTTAAAAGTAGAAGGAAGTAATTTTTTTTTAAAAAAAAACCATATAATAACCTTGATTTTTTAAATTTAATCTCTCAATGTGATAGACTTAGTTGATAAATTTAAAAGAAAAGGAAGTCTCTATATTTTCCATAGAAATTTCTATAAGGGACTAAATTTTCAAAAATATATTTGTATGTGATAATATATTTAGCCTAAAATAAAACAATATAATTTTTAATGGGATGATAGCAGATCAATACTTCATATTTACCTTTTTTTCTTTAACTTTCCAAATATATGAATCTAAATTTTTTAAAGTTTGAATTAGTATAATATCTATTTAAAATAAAATGTAATATTTTTATTTTATTTATTTTTTGCTCTATATACTCTTGTGAGCTTCACAATTATAAAGTAATAAACAAGTTACTAAAAAATAAATTTTAGAAAGAAAAAAAATAAAAATAAAAATCCTACATTAACAAAAGTAGATGTCCAAAAGATTGGGGGTATCAACTAAAGTTAAGGACTCAATTAAAGTTCAGACCAACAATATTTTTTTAACCTAAAAGTTATTCAAAAGTTATCTACCCAAGTCTTTCTAGAGAGATTAGTGATTTCCCATGTTTCTATTTTTTTTATTAGAAAATAAAGGAAGTATAAAGATTAAAAATGTGACTACCTATGTAAAGAGTTAATCATTTAAAGATTAGTTCAAAGGTAATTGGCACAATCTTATTTTTAGAGGTAAGAGGTTCTACTCCTTCTTTGCAATTGTTGTACTAAAAAATATGAATGTTGAATGAATCAAATTCGATAAAATTTGGGATGGAAAATTCTTTCTCCCAAGATTTTCACATATCTGTAATTATTAAGTAGTAATCAAAATATTTTATTTTATTTTATTTTAGATATCAGTTAAGATTCTTCTAATCCTAAATGTCTGAATTTTGAAAAAACTAGTACGAACTTTTAAAAATAATTATTCTAATCCATAACAGTACTTTTATATAAGCATGAATTCAAGCGCAACTTAATGACAAACATGGAGCAAAATATATTAAAAGTAAAAAAATTAAAAAAAATATAGCAAATACTAAAATATTTGTCAAATTGAACATAACTCATAATATCAACCTCGAAGTTTTGATTCCACGTATTGTAAAAAAAAACAAAAAAACAAAAAATTGCTTTTTAAAAGTTTGAATACTAAAATAATTATATTAAAACTTTAGAGGTCAAAGTAAAATATAGGTTTAAATATTAGAGTCATATAGTTTCAAAGTGTTCATTTTAGCTCATATACTTTCCACTTTAGATTATTTTTTAGTTCTATTACTTTAAAAAATTTCATATTGGTTATTGTGATTTCAATTTTGATTCGTTTTAGTCTTATATTTTTAAAAAATGATCATTTTAGTCCCTCCATTTTCATTTTTATTTCATTTTAAGAGATAAAAAAAATTAGTTTTGAAACTTCGAAAATCCAAATGACCAAAGTTGAAAGTAGGAGGATCTAAATTAACTAAAGTTGAAAGTATAAGGATCAAATTGAATATTTTGAAAATAAGGAAACCAAATCCAACCAAAATTGAAAATGGAAAAACAAATAGAGAAATCAAAATCAACCTTTTGAATAAGACACTTCTCTACCTCTACCATCCAATTGGTTTTTGGATATATAAATATTAAGAGCATTATTTGCTTGAAATTACCTTTAAAATAGCAAAAGCAATTTTAATTGATAAAATTCATGACTACTTAAGAAAAACAACTTTTAAAAAATAAGTTTAAATACTACTCCCCAAAAGATAGGTCTGTTTTCACTTAAATCAAGATCTACTCTTGAAGACATGTTTCCCCTTGCTTCAATACGAACCATCTTTTAAGGCAGTAAATAAATATGTTAATTAGAGAATGAAGACAAAAAGTGTTGAAGTACAAAATGAAGTTTTCAAAATTCACAAGCTTCTGTAGGTAACACTTAATGCCAAACAAACAGATTAGAGTAAATAATCAGCCAAAAAAAAAAATAAATTTTCTTCTTATTCAATTTCCATAATGCCTAAACAACAATATTTTTTTTTTCTTTTCTTTTCCCTTATCCAAAATTTCCTTTTCTCCTATTTACAATGTTACAGTCCACAGATAAAACAAATGTGACTAATAAGACAACATGGGGATCTCTCCTTCAAGCTTGCAGGCAGGCAACACAGCACCAAAATGAAGGCATATACCCCAGAAACAGCCTCACCTCAAATTATAAGTAACCTCAGCAGCACAGCCATTACAGAGGCCATTTACTTATATAATGTACAGAGCCATTTTAGCCTCAAAACCAAACTTGCTCCTCAACTCAAAACTATCAAGTTGTTAGAAATGTCGTTCAAAATTGGAATGTTCATCGCATCATTCTAATTCCCATCCTCTTTTACATTTGCTGCCTTCTCTTTAGCACGGAAATCGTCCAAGCTACGATATTCCTCCCTAAGTAACTTATCCAATGCTGGATGTTTTCTTAGGGGTTCTTTCTGATCACGTTGTCTACGATAGTGGTGGAAAGCCCTGCCAAGTACACATAATAATGTTAAGACAATCGGCTGAAAGAAGGAGCAGAAGAAGAATTGAAAACTTGACTAGTTTCAACCTATGAACAGTCTGAAATATGATACTTCCAAGTCTAAAGAAAGGATGATCAAAAGTAAAGCATATCATATAGTGCGTTCAAACTGTCAAGAAGAAGAAGAAGACTCTTTCCATAAAATCTATTATGGAACGGGGACAGAATGCTGAAGCCAGTTACTTTTGAAGCTTTGTTCGAAGCAGGGAGAGAACTAGACCTTGGAAGGCATGTGTTTATAACTGTCGCATCAATTTTCAATCTTGATTTCAATGGAAAATATATACTTTTTGGGACTAATTTTGACGTTCAAGGGTACTTTTTCAAAGAGTACAAATGAAACTTTTCAGAGTTTAGGGACATAATTGAAACCTACCTCAAAGTTCATGGGTATTTCGTAAAATTTAACCTATTTTTTAATATATATGTGCGTGTGTGTATTTATAAACCAACTTCCATTTTCTCAATGAAAGAATACACTATGGAAAAAAAAAAAGCCAAAATCACTGCAAACGAATTATAAAGTTACAGAGGGGCGGGCTGGTTTTGAACCGGGGATAAAAAATAATAGCTTAAATTCTTAATTGAAAAAGACTCAAAAGAGATAGGTCCAGGCCTCCTCCCCAAGAACTTTCAAAGAACCTCTGTTTTTCTTTCTTTTTTTATTTTAAATGAAACAAAACTTTTCATTATTAATGAAAAGAGGGTGGAAAGATCCTCCTCTTGATCATGCATATGACTGAAGTTAAATAATTTAACCTTCATGCCTTTCTCCAAGAATGAAGGCCACCCTTCTGGTAGGTAATGTTCACGAAAATGTATTGATTATCCTATCAGATTTTCACATTACGTCATTTTTCCAACAGATCAAATACAAGCTGTCTATCATGATAAGAACCCCAAGCATAAATTATAGAAGACAGCATTCCTCTATTTATTGTTTGCGATCACTAAAACCACCGAACAAAATTGTCAGTTTACTGTTTGATAATTTCGTCATTAGTGCAACAATTTACTTGTGATAGATAAAGCAACTTAATAAGATTAAAGCATGCAGTCATAATTTAAACACCTTGAAAATAACAGAAAATGCGTAAGAACTCACCAGTATTTCTCAAGGCCATAAAGATTTCCTTTCTGGAAAAACTCGAGGGTAAGCTGTTCAAAGTCTGTGTATAGATCCTCTCTAAATTCTTTTTCCAAACCATAACTGATACCAGAAAATATGGTCAAATTTATTAAAGCAAACCAGAAGATTTTATTTCCGGACCTAATTTTCATTCATATAAGAAATTTATGCTTAGAAAAGT
Source organism: Benincasa hispida (assembly GCF_009727055.1). Classification (NCBI taxonomy): domain Eukaryota; kingdom Viridiplantae; phylum Streptophyta; class Magnoliopsida; order Cucurbitales; family Cucurbitaceae; genus Benincasa; species Benincasa hispida. The sequence continues at coordinate 10,099,224 of NC_052358.1, forward strand.
GAACACTATAGGGAACAGAGTCAGGCTGAAACTTCGGGAAGTTAAGGGAAGTTAAGATGGCAAGTAAGCAAGAAAAATGTAAACGATGCATTGAAGAAAAAGAAAGCACGATTTATCATCAATACCTGTAGAACCTGAAGAGACACTCCATTCCATAATTATAGTTAGAAGCAGCATCTTCCAGAGCATATTTTCGGAAGTCATTGTACATTGAATCGACAAACATGTCTCTAAGAAAATAAGACCAAAACCGATATAGAGTATTCATTTCCTGCATAAATAGATCACTTTAGAGGAGAACTTGTATATAAAAGGTAAATGTAAAAAATTGGTAGCATCAACTATATAAGAATTTGTTCAACAATGTAAACTCCCAGAAGCCAAGTGTGTTATTACTTATAACCATGAAGGCAAAGAAATCGGTATAAACAGTTAAGACAGCAGGAGTTAGCATGACGGAAGAATAGATCTGAAAAAAACTTCACTAGATATAAGCCAAGGGAGGCCTTATAATGTTTAAAATTTGTCCTCATTTTGCCTAGCAATGATTAAAAAAAGAATGAAAGATCAAATATAATTAATGAAGTTCATATGAATATCTTCACGGAAGATTCACCATTGCAGATTAAGTAATCCAGAAGTCTGGGCTTTAAACATAAAATATAAGTAAAAGGCCCAATGGTAGATGCAGTTTATGGCAACTCCATGCACATGCATAATTTTTTGTCCGAGATGCAATAAATATGATGGGATGGGAATGTTTAGGAAGGTAATCCACCTCACTGCAACCGATTCCCAACTTCTTTCTGTCGCTCAAGCACTTTTTGTAAAATTTAAGGTACCTAGAATGAGAACAATAAACAGACTTCACGTTACAAGCCTCTATCCTCATATTTGAGCAATATTTCATAAGTAAATGAGTGTCTTACTTCTGCTGTTTAAAACCATTCTCTTCTAGAAGTTGGTGACTGGGATGCTGAAAGGGTGGAAAGGACTTGGGAAGGGAACCCACTGGTGGACTATTGCCAAGGAAATTTCCATGAGGAGAAACACTCAATTTCGATGGCCTGGAGCTGTAAATATGAAACCATACCCGTATTAGCCCCATAAAAGTGAGGGGAAAGCAATTTGAGTATGATTTATTTGTTTAGGAAACTGAAAGAAAGTAACTTCCTTTTTCTCAACGGCAGAGAGATGTTATATTATGAAATTTTATACACAAATAATGGCTCTTTCAGACTAACCTTGTGTTATCAGGGGGAGTAGAACCAAAGAAAAAACCTACAGAATTACTAGGTGGACTCTCTGCTACAATGCCAAGAGAGTTCCGACTCGTTCCATGATTTCTAAAGTTGCTGGAGAAAAAGCGTTGCTTATGTGATGATTGTTGTTTAGGGAAAGTTTTAGTTTGTTTCTTCCTGGGACTAGCATTCCCGATTTCATCCAAACCACAGTATCCAGCAGAATGTTCACTAGGTTTTGACCGTGCTGATCCTGAAGCACTGCTAGATAATCTTGAGGTTCCCTCCCTATTCTCTGAGTTGCACTTGCTCTTTTTTTGATTAGAACGTTTTTTTTCCAGTACCTTAGCATGTTAAAACAACTTTAACGATCATTCAAAATTGGAGGAAAGAATTGCATAAACACAAAATAGGAGGGATGGTAGATTCTCAACTTGCTCGTAGAAGTAAAGGCCATCATTTATTGTTGAAGCAAGCTCTTTAGATATTGATTTTGATTCTTTGCCTCCATTTGCAGACCTTTTTTCGATGGCACGATTCTGCAAAGCAATTATGGTGGAAATTTGTTTTAAAAAAAATCCATACAAGAAATGGAATAGGACATGAACTGTATACGTGAACACTTTCTGGATGATTAAAAAAAAGGGAAATTCGAGAATTGCCATCAGTAAGGGGAATACAGTCTCATAAAACACAAATAAACAGTATCTGGCACTAAATCTATTTGAAAGTACAAATTATCCTAAATTCATTTAACTAGTTACCAGCACAACTGCTTCTGATCAGAAACAAAAAATTCTACCAAATAAAGATGGCAATGCCACAATATCAGACTGGGGGCAACTATGACCAACTAATACACTGGTAGTTTTATTTCCAAGTAAATATTTATCTTCCAGAACACAAACCAAGCAAATCCTCTGATATAGAAAAGTTGGGACAACAAAACTTTTATTGATTTCTTACACTTCTCAATAAGAATATTCAGATGAAAGATTGACTCAAGGTTCGTACATGATCCAACAACAGATAATAACAATATAAAAAGATGACATGAATATTTTGACTTGATCTTCATCAAATGTCAATATAAAAAATAAGATTAATGTTATGAAGGCGAGCAGCAGTTGCTCGACATGGAAGTAGATCATTTTCCCTAATAACATCTACCTGGGTGACAATAATAAGTCTCTGAACATCTTGATCATTGACAGCAATCTCGTCATCGTCTTCGTCAATCCTTGATGGATTATCAACATAAATTAAAAAAATAAAAACAAAACAAGCTTAGAACATTCTACAAATTGTATCACCACACCAATGGATCTGATCCATTGTATAGAGTGAAAAGATATGTGTGTGTGTGTTAAGGAAAACGATAAAAAATCATAATAACTCTCCAACAAACAATGGATCATGCCAAACAACATTGTTGCGATCCAGGTAGATCATACTTGTACGATAAAATCTATAACACTAAACCATGCAAGACATCAACATGAGAGAGAGGAAAGATAGATTTATCGGTAATTATAGACTAAAGAATTGATGGAAGGTATGCTGTATGCATGGAAGAAAAGGAGAAATTAGATATGAAGAAGAAATCAAAGAAATTTGTATGCGTATGAAAGAGAATTTAGAGGAGTCTTGCATTAAATAGGATCTAACGGAGGGCAAGAAGTCTCCCAAGCATCCATAAAATTGTTGAATGGCACTCAAATGTGGTGGGGTGGGGGGGAAGGGGGGGAATAATAAAATAAAATAAAAATTTTAAAAATAAATAAATAAAGCTGGGGAATTAGATTTAAGGGAGACACACCTTCTTATGTAAGCAAAAACCAAAAAACACCATCTAGAAACCCTAATCCTTACAAAATTCTCCGGTTTGTTCTAAAAAAATATTCCCAAAAGAAAGCTACACAAATGTATCCACAAACGTTTTGTTTTTCAAACAAAAGGATGTCTTACAGTGATTTGAATGAAGTGTTTGACCAAGTGAGATTAACCAATTGAAATCCCTCCACCAAGTGACCAAGAACAATAAACAAACAAACATGGATCAATCGCATCCTTCATCATAAAAACATAATCTTGTTTTATTTATTCTATCCTCTTAAGTATAATGCCTATGGTCATTCTACAAGGAAAGAACGGACTAAAATTACCAAGCTAGAATCAATCATATACCTTCCATTTGAAGTCAAATCATCTTTTTTTACCGTTTTCTGTTCAATCTCTAGCTCTTCATCAAGCATGAAAGTGCTTGAAAATTGGCTTGAAAGGTCATCAACAGTATGTGCACCAACGTTTGATGAAATCTCTATGCCTTGAGGAGGCACAGTTCCACGAGAATGTTCTGAACAAAGTTACAATCAGCACAAAACCAACAGATGATTATTGAATTGATCTCCCACTTGAACTACTACGTTCATAACAGTACTTTTTTACTCCATCAAGCTGAACAATCAAACTATCACCTTCCACTATATCTAGGTTTGCTACTTCCAGGCTGTCCCTGCTTTGGAACTTCTCCCGAGAACAACTCTGAAGTAGTGAAGACTTGATATTATCATTAGATGGCAGCACTCCACAACCATCTGAAGCATTCTCATCCGCCAAAGAGTTAGTAGTTTCAACCACCACATTAGATGAAGTCTCAACATTTAATGTTGATTTAGCGTCTGCAGGAACTGGAATCCACTTTGACCATTCATCACGTTTTCGCACTTTTTCACCCTGCAGAAGATTAAGTTTTGTAAGGTAAAGTAGAATTCATTTTATTACAAGCCTGTGTAGTTTCTAATTCATTTTCAATACATGCTTTTATTTGAATACTCTTTGGATCCTTCTTCTTCAAGTACATTTGCACACATAGGTACAGCAGTTGTATTGGTAAAGCAGAGGGTATTTAAGTGGGAAAAGTCCAATATAAATATGTCAGAGAATTAAGCCACCGTTTAAATCATGGATTATGATTTTGCTACATGAGCCATCACATAGATATTTGAGGTCCACATTATTCAAGCACACATCCAACCAATCTGCCTTAAATTCAAAGGAATACTTTCAGATTTATCCTTAGATCCCTAGCAAAACGCTAATTGTCACCTCTGCTCTATCTGTACATCCTCATCAAACCAAGTAACTAGCTAAATAGAAACTGGTGAAGCGATCACAATCCACCATTTCATCACTAAAAAGAAGGATCTTCAAAATTCATTCATATGGAAAGGACCAAAACAGATTCTCAAACACCAAATTCATCAAAAGGACACTTCTCTCTTCCCCTATCTCTTCATCTTTCTACTCTCTCCCTTTCCACTGTCCTGCATCAATTTCGTATCTTAAATCATCACATTCGAGTATGTTCCACACCTAACTTAAAAACCGATGCTGCAACTCCATGAGAAATAAAACCTTAGTAACACTAGGAGCAATGTTTCATTCATTAAAATAAGTAAGACGAACCAAATGCTTGTACAAGTTCAAAATGCAGCCAGGATGCCATCCCGGCAATCCCACTATCTTAAAACGAGAATAAGAACAGGAAAGATATTAATTTCTGCATGCGTTCAGAAAAGAGTTAGGAATTACACATTAAAAGTTAAAAACTGAAATAAATAAAAAAAAAAATGAATAAATAAAGGCATTATCAAACTATGGTATTTAAAGCTGTGGACTTTAGATACCAACCAACACGATAGCATTCTAGTTAGATAGGTTTCTCAATATGACGGCAAGAAAAGAGTGTTGCAGAAAGTCAATAGTTTTAAATTTCATCATTCTAACTGCAGCACTAGAATCCTTGCAGTCTCAAGGTTTTTGCTCAATGCATTTCATAGGATGAATTGAACTAAATACAAATACCAAGAAGAAGAAGCATGTGCTCCAATTCCTACTACGTCGAGAATCAAGCAACATAAAATGCCTGAGGAATTAAGTGGGTAGCTTCAAATATATTTATTTGAATGAGTGTTATTTTAGATTAATATAAATAGATAAGAAAATTATTTCAAGCCAACTGAAAATTTTCTGCATCCATCTAACAGGGGAAAGAGCTAGGCAATAATATAGCTTCCAAGTATATTTAATTTATTCTGAAAAGTAAATTTGATAGAAAGAAGAGGGTTGTCAATTAAAAAAGGAAAAAGTTAAACGGGGATGAATTAGAACTCAAATCAATAAAACCTATTGTCATCAGATTTTTGAAGTCTATATTTTCCCCAGATAATTCATATGAATTCCCTTTTGCCCCAAAAATACAGAAACGAACAACAAAGCCATGAAACAAAATAATAAATACCTGAACTTCGACACTTGCAGATGAGTGCAGAGAATCAAGGATAAATGAAATGTCAGTGCTCATTTTCTTAACCTGGAACCAAAATTCCAAGGAAAAAAATGTTAACGACGAATAAATCTTCGAATTACTAGAACATGATAACTGAAATGTGAAATTTCTAGGCCAAATACATATCATGAACATGATAACAGCAAGGTACAATTAACCTATCAGTACACCACATGTTCCATAATGTCATGATTATAAATATCATGAATCCATGGGACAGAGTCACAGATCTACTAGATGGAAAAAAAGGGCTTATTTTCTGAAACACTCCAATAAATATTAAACTATACCCTTTTGAATTCAGCAATGGCTGATATTGGAACCCATCCATGGTCATCCATCAAAGATATTAGATAATGGTCATTCTTCAGATTTTCATTACTGCAACCAAAGAAAAACCCAAGATCATATAACAAACGAGAAAATATCCATTGATAAGTGGAAAGCTACAAATAGATGAGTAATACTCAACCAGCAAGGGAACTGTCAAAGAGCTTCTCCAACTGGAATTAGAAGGCCAAGCAAAAACATAAATAACAAGGCTACATTCAATAGGAATGAAATACTTGTCTAAGTGTAATAAAAGAATAATCCACCCAAAAAAAAAAAAGGTTAAGCACAAATATTGCCAAAATCCAGGTACAACAAAGCATTCAATGAAGAGTTCTAATGTTTTATTTGGATTGTTTTAGTTTTCTTTGCTTTGATCTTGCGCTTTGTTGTAGAAGGGTTTTTCGTCTTAATTTTATATCTTTGTATCTTGAACATTATTCTCTTTTCCTCATTTCAATGAAAAGTTCTGTATCCTCAAAAAAAAAAAAAAAACAAAAAACAAAAAACAAAAACAAAAAAATAAAATAAATAAAAATAAAACAAAGACAAAGACCAAATNAAAAAAAAAAAAAAAAAAAAAAGCATTCAACACTGAATAAATAAATAGAATATATAAAAGGACGGTTCTTAACATGCGGCAAATCTAATGTAAAGAAGTATCAAAGTCTCAATATTCTCAACAAATAGGGGGAAAATCTCTTTCTAGATTGATGGTTGACCTACCTAAAATAATACTCAATTTGTTTTATTATGTTGGCCCGAAGTGCTAGCAAGTCTGGGGGAAGCATTGAAGCCCTTGGATTAATAGAGTGTGGAATGAACTGAGGAGGTCTCCCGATTGCATCAGGAGGTGGAACAGGAACATAGTACATAGGTCCATGTCCTGCATAACATAGAAGTCTTTGGTGGTAACTAATACAATCAATAATTTCATGTTAGTATAGTCCAACAACATAACAGCACATATTTATATTTGGAGCAGTTCAAATATTTGTGTAGCAGATTATTTTACTTAGAGAATAAAGAGGAACAAGGAGGTTAATATCTCAAGACACCTCAAGGGTAATTAGGATGGCATAATTACCAGGAAAACTTGGACCAACCATGAAGCCAGGAGCTGGAGAGAAAAACTGTGGTCGTATGAAAGGGCGTGGTCCAGCACCATGTTGCATGGAAATGTTGTCTCTTGGATTAAATCCCCGTTGATGATGCCAGCCATGGTTCCAATGAACACCGGACTCCTGCATATTAGGTCTTCTATTATGAATACCAACAACATAACCATTTGGATCACCTCGTGGGGGAGGCTCAACAGGTGGAACAAAAGCTTGTACTGGTGCCTCATTGCCAGGCTTAATCATATGTACTTCAACACCAGCTACAGGACGAGGCTGGTAAGCATATCCAGGAACAGCGAGATGAGGAGGATGTAATAGGGGTGGAAAAAGCGGAGGCATTGGTGGTTGGTGATAAGGAAATGGAACAGAGACATGTGGAGCACCATTTGGGTTGCGCTTAGAACCTGGTTTTTGATGATGTGGTTGGAAATTCTTGTGTGAATAATTAGGATTCCGAGAGGCAGGTGACTTTTGTGCATATCCTCCCTGATTGAAAGGGCCATATGATCTCCATTTAATTATATGCAAGAGGAAAAATAAAATAAATTGGATATAATAAGTCAATAAGTGGCAGGAATGTAACTAGTTATTAACAAGATTTCATAGCTATAGCCTATAGGTGATGGACTTTACCGGGATACTCACTGGTTGAATTTCATGCCAAACACAAACATGACATTTATAGGAATATTGAACTACTAATCTTAGTTTCTTAAAGATTACACTAATTGTTTGTGTTAACATACACAGAGATTTTCTGTCATTTTCAGGTCAAGAAAACAAGATAGCCAATAAAGAACAATAACAGAATAAAGGGAACTGAGGGAATCAGCTGGAAAAGGAGAAAAGGAAACTGAAGTAAAACAGTCTGCCCAAAAGAGGCTGGAAGGGTTCCTGACACTCGCTCAGGCATCTCCATAGATAGCATTATTCACCGGGAAAATGATTCGCCATCGTGCAGCATTATATTTATCCAAATTCAGAGACTCCCCAATAGTGGGTGGAAGGGGTGAGAGAAAATGAGGAAAACATGCGAAAACCCAGAAAACCTCCGTTGAATGGTATGTTGCAGTTGAAAATTTTGCACACTGATTGAACAGCATCAGGCCAATGTCTAAGAAAATTAGCTCATTCATGACCAATTAACGGGAAAAAACAAAACAAAACAAAACCATGACGAATGAAGCTAAAATCAAACTCCTAAAAGAAACTTCCAAATTTTCTGTAGCACGCTAAAATAATGGGAGTCGTTAAGTTTACAAGGATATGATAATCTGTAATAAGTCAAAGCGGATACCAATAACTAATAGTTGCATCCCACAATATTTACTTTATGCTATTTTGTAAGTTATATGCTGAAACCACCATTTTCGTCCGTGAGTGTGTGTGTGCGTGTTTTGGGGGAAGTTGACCTGAGCTCCTAAAGAAGGAGAGTGAAGAGCTACTCCATCAGAAACCTCCCCTGAATCAGAAGACACAGCAGACGTAGTAGCATCGAGATTTTTGGGTCGCTGGGCGTCGGCGAGTGCAGGCCAAGAATCAGCTCCCATTACAGGAGCATCCGTGTCCTTCCCATCGACGGCAGCCGGGGTCTTCCAAGGAGACTTTCGGCCATTAGTGTCTTTGTTATCGTCAGTAACCTCGGTGTCCACCATCACCATTCTCAGCAGGAGATTCAAAGCAAGACCCAGATTCCTAGGAGACTGAAGAGGGAAAAACAGTAAGAAGTGAAATTGGAAGAAGCCCAGAATCAAGAAGCTCCCAAAGTGAATGGAGGTACTATCTTGAGTAGGGATCAAAGAAGGTGAAAGAAAAAAGGTGGGTTTGAGGAAGAAGCGGCCAATAGAGGGTCGGAGAAGTGGAGTGCTAGGGTTTATGAAGCAAAGCAAGCAGGGGAGGTGTGAAATGAAGAGGAGAGAGAAGGAGAAATGAGGAAGTTTGGCGGAAGCAGAGAGTGAAATTGAGTTGCAGAGAATTTATATAGCGAGGGCAAAGAAGGAGGAAGAGAAAGGACTGCGACTGAGCTGTAATTGTGACTGTCAAATGTGTGAGGGAATCGGCCGATATCCTTCGATTCCCTTTTTTCTTCTCTTCCTATTTGGAGCTTCCACTAAAACTCCCCACTTTCTTTTCTCTCTCGATTAACAATTCCATTCTCTACTCTATTTATAATTTCTTAATTTCAATGCTTCAATATTTTTCTCCCAATCATTTTTTTATTTTCAAATTAGTTTTTTCTTGTCTCAGTTTCATAAATTCAAATTTAGTTTGTAATAATAGAATTTTCTTGGTTTCTTTCCTTTTCTTGTGTGTAATGATTTTTACCCTACCTTGTCATTATTAAAAAAAAAATGTCTTTTTCATTGTCATTTTCACTTTTTAAATGGTTTTCAAACAAAAGTATAGACTTAATAAAGACTACCGAGAATCCATAAACTAGATTTATAATTAAAAATTTTATTAAAAAAATGTTAAGGTATACTAAACTTAAACATTTGATCCTCATTCTAATATTGTTTTATTGAAAGAATAAACAAATAAAAAAACAATAAATACGACATCTCATATCAAACTCGAACTCACACATCTACGAGCATTAGAATAATTGTGCATCCATGTATTGGAATTTACGAGTGTTAAATTTCGATTTAGTCTGATTGATTTTGGAATGTCAATTTATCTATGGAATTTAGTTAAACCTCCTAATTTTAGCAATCTATTTTCTTATTCTTATTTTTTTTACTATCATACATCTTAGTGCAATCGATTCGAAAGAGTTAATCAAATGAAAGACATCAACTTGTTATTAATTGTTACTTAGAATTTTGATTTGGTAGCACGAGTAAACATTTTGTAAATTTATGTAAATCACAAGGATCAATTTGATAATTTTGTCCACTGAATAAACTAAGTTCTAACAAGGTGTGAAGTACAACCATAAATTTGAAATTTCAAAATTATGGGGTTAAATTTTTGTTTCGTTTATTATTATTGTTTTTATTGGTCGGAGGAGGAAATTTTAATTTAGTTCTTTGGTTCACGTGCTTTAGATTTCTTTATTGGTTTTTTAAAATATTGAATAAAATTTACCAAATGTTTACCTACTTACTTAATATTTAATGGACAAATTATTTATTTAGGGAATGAATTAGTTTTGTGACGTGAATACTTTTGTTTTTTCGCCCTTAAAAATCAAATTTGTGTAAGTTAATTTAAAATATAGAGGTTTTTTAGATAAATAAGGCATTAACTCCACACTATTTTTTTGGAATATTTGAGGGTTGGATTGAAAGACTTTTTTAACTCAATCAAATGGTTCAAATTGTTAATTTCTTCCATCCAAATAATCTTTATTAAAAGATAAACCTAACCCAACCCAACCACGAAACATTTGGAGATGAGTTAGTTCGGGTTGATTGGTTATTTTTGTTCTAAAAGAAAGTAAGTTGTTAATATGTAAAAGATCGATTTAATTATTTTCATATATTGAATTAAGATCAACAACTTAATTTCAATTTATATTATTTTCATAGTGCTAAAAAACTGTTTTTAAGAGTCATAAATTATCCAAAAAATGATAAAACTTAAATAAATATATGTATATATGATTGTATCATAAATAAAAAGTATACATTATAAAGTTAATAATAAGTTCAGGTTAGTTTAACCATTTTAGATGAATCTATGAATCAACTCAACCCACAAAAATTTCATTTCTTTTGAACCCAACCCAACCCAAATGAATTGATAACCCGACCCAAAATATATGGGTTGGGTCGGATTAATTGTTTTTTTTCGGATTATCAAGTTTTTTAAACACTCCTACTATTTTCTATTAAGGATGAAAATGATACAATTGGTTTTCCTTCCAACAAAAGATATTACATAAGTTGAAACACTATGGTGTTTGTGATCATTTTACCTTGTTTGTTGAGAATAAGGAGTGATAATGCGCTTGTCTTTTTTTCGATTTTGGGCCAACTATGAATTAAATCGAACTATGGATTTTACAACATATGAATGTTGGATAATGAAATGGGCATTCAAATGCCATAATGATTAAGCTTGGATCAGGATCAATAAATGTGATTAGAGGTCGATTGGACATGGAATTATAAATGTCCAAAATCCAACCCAATTCAAATCAAAATTTAGACAATGAAGATATTGGACACAAGTCCATGTAAGACTTATGAAAACTCTTTTAAATATAGGGTCTTTAGATAGAAGGCCTAAAGAAAACTTTATATTTCATAAATGGCTTAAAATTTGATTTTTTTTTTTTTTAAATAAATATGACTTTTAGGGTTAATTTTGAAGAATTATAACCCTTTTCATTTATTTATATTTGATTTTTATATGTTTTTTTCCCTATTTTTGAAGCAACTTTAATGATGGTCAGAGAAAATATATTTATTATAGAGAGAAAATACATTTATTTATTATTATTATTATTATTGTCATTTATCAATCGAGAGAGAAAATGTATTTATTGTAATTTTTTTTCCACTTTCCAATTTGAAAAAAATGCATTTAATGAATTTTTATTTTCTATTTATGTTGGTTTTCCCGTATCAACTTATTGACTTTTTTTATGGATTAATAGTTATTCTAAATATACTTTAGAACATTTTTACGGATTCATGGTTATTTTAAATATACCTTAAAATATTGTATTAGGTATTTGAAAATATTCTAACAAAGATATGAAATATATTACCGTTTATAAATTAGAAATTGACTCGACGTTTGACATAAACCATAGTATAAACCAATATATAAAGTATACCACGGTATATAAATCTTCATAAATTTCATTTACGCCACAGTATATACATCATAATATATGAAGTTTAAATAAATAAAAAAAAACACTCTCGTTTATATCAAATAAACGAATACATACACCATAGCAGATACCAATTTTCATACATAAGCTAAAAAAAAAAAAAACATATATATTACAGTATATATAAAAAATATAAAAAAGTAAAACTAAAAGTTGAATCAGGCCCGTCTTCGTCTGCTCCTAGTCGGTCGTCATCGTTTATTTACTCCGAGTCTGCTGTCGCAGTTCATTTGCTCCAAATCCGCTCTTGCCGTTCATTTGCTCTAAATTCGTCATTGTCGTTCTTCTGCTTTGAGTCTGCCATTGTCGTTCTTGTCATCTCGTGCTCGCCCCTTCGTTGAGTCGCCCCACATCATCCGTCTCCTGCCTAACTTACACCATCGAAAGAAGAAATGAGAAAAAGGGAGAGAGAAAAGAGAGAAAGGACGAATAAATGAACTTGAAGCACAGGGAGATAATATATGCATAGGGGAGAGCAAATTATAATGTGTATATATATAACATAGGTGAGGGTTAAATTGTAAATAACCATTAATATGGGTAAAAATAGGGAGACCATTGGATATTTTCTGTTAAAAAAAAAAAATCAACCCATTAAGATATATTCCTAAGGCCTTTTATGTAAAGTTCCTTAAATATGTCATTGTTTCAGGATAGTTTTTTTTAAATAATAATAATAATAATAATAACAACAATCAAATCGGACCAATGATTTTGTATTATTTCCAAATATAGAATAAATTAAATATGATTAGATAAAATTAGGTTTTGTTTAATAACTATTTGATTTATTAGGATGATTTGCATATTTCTTTGATAAACTCAATTGATTTTTAGTCGAGTTAAAAAACAAAAACAAGTTTTTAAAAACATTTTTTAGTAAAAAAATTGCATGTTTTTTCTTTTTGTTTTTTGAAAAAACATTGGCTACTAGTTGATAACAAAACCACAAATGTTAGAAGTATAAAGGATGTTTATAGATTTTTAAATATCAAATGATTATAATAATCTACTTTAATAATTAAATTTTTCAATAATCGGTTTATTGGTAGCACAAATACGAAAATTGAACATTTGAGGATATTAAACACA